>NC_048299.1:53106778-53119531 GCF_013100865.1 Trachemys scripta elegans | reverse complement strand
ACAGAGGCTGCAGAGGCTGCAGGGCGAGTGGGGAGCAGGGGTCACAGGCTGCAGGGGCTGCAGGGCGAGTGGGGAGCAGGGGTCACAGAGGCTGCAGAGGCTGCAGGGCGAGTGGGGAGCAGGGGTCACAGAGGCTGCAGGGCGAGTGGGGAGCAGGGGTCACAGGCTGCAGGGGCGGGGATGCAGGGGCTGCAGGGTGAGTGGGGAGCATGGGTCACAGAGGCTGCAGAGGCTGCAGGGCGAGTGAGGAGCAGGGGTCTCAGAGGCTGCAGGGGCGGAGGGGCTGCAGGGCTAGTGGGGAGCAGGGAAGCACTTAGCAACCCCCAACCAAGATCAGAGCGGGAGGGAGGAGGGGGCAGAGTTGGGGCAGGGACTTTGGGGAAGGGGCGGGGCTGGGGCAGAGTTGGGGCGGGGCCGGGGGTGGGGAAGGGGCGGAGTTGGGGCAGGGCCAGGGCCCCCGTGGAGTGTCCTCTTTTTTACAGTGTTGAAATATGGTAACCCTAGCAATAGTCTTGCATTTGAAGCACTGGCTAGACACGCACAAGATACAGATTCAATTCCCAGCTCTGCCACAAACCTAGGGTGAGTCTGGAGTGACCTGAGGGTGAGTCACATAGTCTCCCAATCCTGCCTCTGTAAAATGGAGATACTAACAATTCCTGTGCTCTTTGAGGCCCAAGAACTCTCATGGGCTATGTATTCATACAGTGGCTAGCACAAGAGGTTCAGATCTCAGCTGGGGCCTTTTTGAGGCTACTGTATTACTCTTTAGTAAACAAAGAGAGTTTAAAGCTAGTGTAGACAGAACAAAGCCATTTTCAACATCTTGGCAGAAAGCATTTTGAGACCTGTTAGAAGCAAATCTCTAGGATTCTTTCTTTAATGATTTTTAGAAAACTTTTATCTTGTCTACTGTAGCTGTTAAACCATTGCCAGCACCAGCTCAAGTGGAACCTAGTGCTGATAACTGTCTTCAGCATCAAGTCAATTGCCCAATGTGAATAGGGCATTAGTATCATACCAAACCTACCTGTGCATGTGCAGTGAAGATTATTTTAGCACTAAGCAAAAGACGGTTACTCACCTTTGTAACTGTTGTTCTTCGAGATGTGTTGCTCATATCCATTGCAATTAGGTGTGCGCGTGCTGCGTGCACGATCGCTGGAAGATTTTTTTACCCTAGCAACACTCGGTGGGTCAGCTGAGGTGCCCCCTGGAGTGGCGTCCTTATGGCGCCGGATATATGCCCCTGCCGACCCAGCGCCCCCTCAGTTCCATCTTGCCGGCTACTCCGACAGAGGGGAAGGAGGGCGGGTTTGGAATGGATATGAGCAACACAAACTGAAGACGGTATCCAGTTTCCACCGTGCGTAGGACCCAGTGATCTGACGTTTTGCGGGACCACGCAGGGAGGAAATAGGAAATGCAGTTGAAGAAAGACGGGAAAGGATCCTGCAAGGAGACTGGTGCTCCGTCCTCGGGTGCACCTTCAAAAGTTTTGCTTGGGCCCCGCCGATGGTTTTGGGGGGCCCTGATTCTGGTCTGAGTGAGGACTAGATTGTCTCCTACTACTGCGGCCATGCCTTCTAGCGAAGTCTTGCCACGGTCGAGGGTTAGGATAGGTGCGCTGCGGTTGGGGCTGGAAGGGCCTACGTTGCGTCACTGGGGTATGCATGCCCAATGAGCGCATGATGGCCGGTTGTCCTTCAGACTCTGAAGTCTGGGAACAGTTTTGTCTGAGAACAGCCATCAAAGGGCAGGTCTTGAATAGTCTTCTGTAGCTCCGGTGGAAGACCGGAGACTTGTAGCCATGAAATGCGGCGCATAGCCACGCCCGAGATTAGAGTCCTAGCCGCCAAGTCCGCCGCATCTAAAGACGCCTGCAGGGATGTCCTCGCCACTTTCTTGCCCTCTTCTAGCAAGGCCCCAAACTCTTCCCTGGACTCCTGGGGAACCAACTCCTTGAACTTCCCCATCGATTTCCAGGTGTTATAATTATAACAGCCCAGGAGGGCCTGCTGGTTAGCTACCCTGAGCTTTAGGTTGAATAAGTCTTGCGCCCGAATAAATCCAGGTGCCTAGCGTCCTTAGACTTAGGGGCGGGCACTTGCTGGCCATGTCTCTCCCTCTCGTTCACAGACTGTACAACGAGGGAGCAAGGTTGGGGGTGAACATACAAATATTCATAGTCCTTAGAGGGCACCAGGAATTTCCTGTCCACCCCTCTGGCCTTGGGAGGAATGGATGCTGGGGACTGCTGGATGGTCCGAATGAAAGTAAGGCTACACGTGTGTGGGCATCGGCGATAAAATGTTCACCACCAGATCACCACCTCCTCCACCTGGAGGTTCATGTTCTGTGCCACCCTACGTAGCAATTCCTGGTGTGCAGAAGATCTATAGGCGGTGGACCAGAGGAGGACGTGCCTGCCACGGCCTCGTCAGGCGAGGATGAGGAGGACATCCCCGGGACTAGCAGATCCTGGGGAAGGTCTGATTGAGGAGGGTCTGGTTGCCCTAGGTCCACCATGCTAGGGGCATGGGCCTGATCTGATGGCAGGGCAGTCACCTCCGAGGCTCCCGTGGGAGGGCGGCTCACAATGGCCTCCGGCACCCGGGGCTCCGAATGGGCAGAGCAAGAAGCGCCTGAGGGGACACCTTGGGCTTGGTGGTATGCCCAAGGGGTCCAAAAGGACCTTTGTGGGGATCCTTGCTCAGGATCCTGTCCTTCATCTTGCCCCTGGCTAGCACCATCCGCATCTTGGCCCTGGACGTGGTAGCCACTCCCCGCTTGGGACGACGTCAAATTTGGTCTTGAAGGTCAAGGCGGGGCTGAACACACATGCTGTGTTGCACCGTCCCGCTCTGTCGCTCCATGCCTGGGAGATGGAGACCGGTGCCAGGGTCTCGGGCGGTATCGGGACCGACGGTCATAACGGTACCGGGAGGCTGACCTAGATCTCGACGAGGACCCATGGCCCGGGCGGTGCCTGGATCGGTTGCAAGACGATCGGTGCCGGGATTGGTGCTGGGAGCTGGATCGGTACCGATCATACTGGGTGGAAGACCTTCGTGAGGCGGAGCAGCGCCACGAGTACGACCGGCACCGAGATGGGGATCGGTGCTGGGACTGCGAGCGGTGCCAAGACCGGGACCGTCGGCGGGATCGGGACCGTGACCTGGAACAGGACCGAGATCGGTGCCGAACTGTCTTGCTCTGCAATGGAGGTCGCATGAAGGCGGGCTTCCCTATGGATGGAACAGTCTGCACCGGCAGTGCCGGAGGGTGAGACTGTCCAAGTTCAGTCAGCGCAATCAGGTCGCGAGCGGTGGAGAAGGTCTCCGGAGTGGACGGCAGGCCAAGCTCGACCACGGTGTGCACCTGGGAGCTTGTGTGCACCAGACTCAACGGCGCTTGCGGCGCCGGAATCGACAGTGCCGGAGTTGGAGCCTTCGCGGGGTGGGCTGGCACAGGCTGTTGCTCCAATGGGGGCACAGGTGTTGCCTGCAACTGTACATGAGCAGCAGGTGGTTTGTGCTGCTTTTTGGGCCACGGAGAGAGCGAGCGATGTCGCGTCTGTACTGGTGCCGGCGACATGCAGTGTCGAGAGTCTTTGCTTGTGCTGGGTTGTTCCGGTGCCGGAGGCGCGCTTCGGACCAACGGCGCCTGGTCTGCGCGTGGTGCCGAGGGCACCAGGCTAAGTGCCGCTTCCATTAGGAGCGGTTTTAAACGAAAGTCCTGCTCCTTTTTTGTCCGAGGCCTGAAAGCCTTACAAATGCGGCACTTATCTGGTTGATGGGATTCCCCCAGACACTTCAAGCAGGAATCGTGGGGGTCTCCCATAGGCATCGGCTTGAGACAGGCCGAGCAAGGCTTGAAACCCGGAGACCTGGGCATGAGCCCTGGTACCGGGGAGGAGGGAAGGGGATAAATCCTGTTTCCTCCAAGTACTATTTACGCTATCTACAAAACTTACTATTAACTACACTATAACTGTTAAAACTATTAAAAACTACACTAAACAACTATCTACAGTACAATGAGTAAAGAGCTAGGGAGGTGGAGATCAGCTATGCCGCGCTCCACAGTTCCAACAACCATCACGGGTGGTGAGAAGGAACTGAGGGGGCACTGGGTTGGAGGGGTATATATCTGGCGCCGTAAGGGCGCCACTCCAGGGGGCACCTCAGCCGACCCACCAAGTGTTGCTAGGGTAAAAAATCTTCCGACGATCATGCACGTGGCGCGCGCACACCTAATTGGAATCGATATGAGCAAGCACTCGAAGAAGAACGAGATATTTACTGAGAGTATATGTTGTGATTATAGACGTAGACCTAATCCAGAACGAAACAGTATACGATCTAGCAATTGTAAAACAAGTATGAAGCACATCTTCAGACACAGACTACGCAGCACCAGTGTGATCAAACGCTAAAAAGGAAATAAAAACCCTAGGGAGGATATGAGACTACAGTTATCCTATCCAAAAAGCCCAAACTCCACCTTTTATACATTGACTGGATCCCTGCAAAAATAGTTGTAACATAATTAATGATAACTAATCCTGGAAATGCATATCAGAAACAGAAACATTGCTAAATATGGGACTGTGGTTTTAAAACCATTCTGGTAAGAGGTCTTGGAGAGACATAATATATACAGGGTTTTTTTGTTTTTGTTACTATTGTTGTGATTCAGCTGCCATGCAAAACCACATCTATTTATGTTAAATAAGTTTTCCTCATTCATCAGTGTAAACAAGCGGCAATATGATGGACTATTCAAAGCATCAGTTGTTAGCAACAAAATTATAGTACAAAGGGGGAAGCTTGACTTCCACTAAGGATTTTAGAACAATTTATAATCTTGCCCTGCATTGAGATTTAACAGGAGCATCCCAAGATTTCATGTGCACTAAGAGCCCAAATCTGCAATGCCCTAGTAAAATGAGCAGTCCTTATCTGCATGAATAGTTCTGTTTAGACTAAAGTGGACAATTTAAATAAGTAAGAGAGTTTATATGAAAAGAACCTAATGAAAATATGGACGTGTTTGAAAGAGTGTGTCCCCCTTCCATCAGTATAAATAACAGATATGAAGTTTAATTTCATAGTTAGCTGGGTAATAATACTACCGCAGTCACTGGTAGCAACTGCTAAAATTAAGATTGTAAAACAGTTTCCATTATAAATCTGATTTCACCGGCTAGAGCATTCTGAAAAAATCATCTTTTGGGCTAAAATATTCCAGGCACGATTGCTGCCCACAGTACATTTTTTTTATTTAAAGTCTGAGGGTGAAACTATCAGCTGTTCTGGGAGAGGGGAAAAAAGTACTTTTCCATTGCTTCAAAAAAAAAAACCAACTAACCATGCTTTTTTTTCTTTTCTTTTCTTTTTTAATCAGACTATGACAAAAATGGTTGAACTTTGAAAATTGACATGTAAATAATTTTTAGTGAGGGGCGAGGAATAAAGAGTCTAGACAGGGAATGGGAATTTCCAGGTGAATAGTCTGGAAAGTATATATTGAATTTATACAGCAGAAAATATCAGTAAGCTGCAAGGTGGTTACTATGTGGGAGGCACACTATGCTTGCCTGCACAGTTTAGGAAGTGCACATTTTTCCAAAACGTGTTCAAAGGTAGCAGTCAGGTACATTTATGCTCCGTCCAGTTGTCCACACCCTTTATTCTCCCCAAACTTCTCTAGTGTTATTTTAGTGTGATCATTAGATCACACAGTCTGTTCAAATTTCTCAGGCTCTGTTGCACAGAATGTACTGGAGGATCCAGAGAAAATTAAAATCTGTGACTACGCAACGGGCTTCTGCTCAGTTTCTCAATTGGCTTTAGGTCAGCTTTGCGGCAGTGGAGCAGCACAGAACTGTTGTCATGCAGGGGTGGATTTGGCCCCTTTATATTTATATTCTCTGCAGTTTTTTCCCACTGGTGCAGCCTTATTGTTTCATGAATGCAGTACTTAGCATTTAATATTAGCAACCCTGAACTTAGTAGGCATTGAATCAATATTTTTATAGAACTCTGAAGCCAAACTAATTCTGCAGAGTGTGATTTCTCATTCTGGTTATAATAACTATAATATGAAATACTCCCCCACAAGCATACATTGCATTCTTTAACAAACTCACAATAAAGAGTTTAATGTAAAAAAAGAAAAGGAGAAGGAACTGCATCACCCCCCCCCCCATTTAAAAAATACGCCCGTGATTTTTTTTCCAACTTATAATAGTAATAACAATCTCAGCTGAGGACATTTCCTGGGGCTTAATGGCCCGTGGCTGTGCTTCAGATGATCATCATCTACCAGCCGGTCATTAATCCCCTAGAAATGCCCTGTTCCTCAGTCATTATTGCTTAAATATGTTTCTTCTCTAAATAAAATACTTCTATATTTAATGGATCTTCCAGGGATAGATGTGTTCTTTCAGTGGTGGGGACTGAAAGAAGTTTAGTAACATGTCAAGGAAGTGGTAACTATGAGAAGGGGAGAAAAACTCTTTCCATAGAATTCCTAAAGCCTGTAGACTCCAACATCTATTTTTCATAATTTAACAATATTCCTGGAATTCTTATATAGATGTGTCTCTTGGGAGAGTTCTGCTTTTTATCCATTTACCATAATTACTATATAATTTTTTATTAAGAAAGTTCTATAATGTTTTTCACTCTGTGCTTTATATTGTAGGTTTTATTTTCGCTCTGCATTGCATTCTGGGGAGTACAAATTATGAAGCAACTGATCTCAAGTACAGCAAAACATCACTGAATTATGGAAAGAGCCCTTTGGAATATGCTTCGAAGTTTCTTGGAATAAGTTGGCGGTGCCTCTTTCTGAAATGCAAGCATTTCACATAGGCTAGGTAGGAATCATGATGTTTTATGAAGGTTTGAAAGATGCATTAAAAATGGTCATCTGTTTTTATTTGATCTTTTAAATATTTATTCTCCTGCCTACCCACGTTAAATTAAGGATCCCTCTATTTTTTTCTTGTGCTTTCACCGCTTTTTTTTTTTTTACATTCAAGGGATCACATTCTTAAAAAGCATGTAAAAATAATAGCATTTTTCAATCACTTTATTAGTATGTAACCATATGTGCAAAGCATTCTTTACAATATTTAATATAATTAAAATCATATTTGTTGCAACCTGGTAATCTCCACAGAGACTAAATCTAAAAGAATGTGAATGTAAATTTTTCCATACTGATTGAATTACAGTAGAATCTCAACGCCATGCTCAATTGTGTGTTCATAACATACAATTACATAAGGATGAGTAGTTGAGACAGGAAAATTATTAAAAACAGCACGATAAAATAACTCTGACTTGTATTAATTGAAATGTTTTCAATTAACTAGATGATATATGTGTTGTGTAATGCAGGCTTGCAGTTTACGTTAATTTGTTTAAGGAGTATACCTGCATTTGCCAACAACTTTAGGACTGATCTCACCAACACCGACACAAGCAAGTTGCTCCATTGACTAAAGAAACTCCTGTCACAAAGTGTTTGCAGGATCAGGTTGTTAATTTCTAGTAATCCCCCCGCTCTATTGTCCTGTGTAAGTTGCTATTTTGATTATTTCTATTGATACAGGAAAACTGGGAAAAAAAAGGGGGGGGGGAGAGAAGAGAGGCTCCAAACAGCAAGATTAGCAAAAATAGAGGAGCTGGGTTGTTTTTCTTTCCTTATGCTCTTCCAACATTTAGTGGGTCCAAGACTAAAAAAAGAAAATACTTAAAATCAAGTAGCTAAAAAACTTTAGGATGCCTTGCAAGCTTCAAACTGGTAAAAATACCTAGATTAAAATGTAGTTGTTTTGTTTTTTGTTTTTTCATTTTTCTCTACAGTACTAAGATATATTAATAGAGAGCTCAGATATGCATAAATATCCTGATTTTAGTCAACCCACAGTTTTAGACTTAGCTGTAGCAGAGAATTGATGCCTCCATTTACAATTTGGATGCCATCTAACTCCATATTTAAATAAAATTGGCTTGATTTTTCAGTGCTGATGAACATCAGGCCTATTTTTTTTAGATGCCTCCCTTGAGACACCCAAATTTGAGGCCAAAATTTTCAGTCAATTAGAAAGTCAAATTGTCTGTGTCTATCACTTAGGGCTATGCTAAATCCCTAAAATATGTTTAATTGGGAAAACAGATGTCAGTTTGAGTAGAGATGAGTCTAAGATGCAATGTCTGGTTCAGACCTTTCATAAAGTGTGGGAATGTTTGGATCCCGGGTTTCGATTCAGATCCTTTTCTAATTTGTAATTGGAAATGTTAGAAGTATTCAGATTAGAAGTATTTTGCTTAAATCTTTAATTCATAAATTTACTCATACTTTGGTAGAATTCTAATATCTTATTAAGAGATTAGATAAATGAACTCAGATTGTGGAAATGTGATCTAGTTGTTAAAACACAGGCGTAGTAGCCAACAAATCTAGGTTTTATTCCCAGTTTGTGACTTTGGGCACGTAACTTATTTGCTCTGTGCCTCAGTTTCCCCCTCTTTGAAATGGAGATAAAAGTACCTACCTCACAAGAGTGTTGCGAGGTTTGATTTAAATGATGTGGGTAGGTATCATGGAGATGAATGTGGTATATTATTGCTATATGTCACATATTTTATATTGAAATGCATTCACCCAGCAGTAGCAATCTTTGAAAGATCCATAAACAGAATAATTTCATTGGGGTACCTCCGGAAGGAAAGGAAAGGAAAAAAATGGCCAATTGAGCTAAAACTCTGCAGGTTCCTATGATATTGGTTGCAGCCAATCTTCAGGTTCCCATGTTTCCGAATGCATTGTGTGCACTAGAAATCTGTATTTGGTATGTATAGTATTGAAATAGCCAAATGGATATTTTAATCTGATTATAATTTATTAAATTAATTTTAAAATTACCCCAACCAGTGTCATTTATTTATATGTAGTAGTGAAAAGAACATGATGTCTAAGGTAAGCACAGGTTAAGACTTTGGACTGTCAAATTATTTCACATTTAACATGAAAATCTTCAGAATTCACAGGGAGTGTCCAAAAATAAATTCAGTAATGCAAAGAAAAGAAAGTCAGAAATATATAAAAGTAAAGTAATTTATGATGGAATACCAGGGCCAAATTCTGTGCTGTGCCTCCTGGATAATTCATCCTTGGTGGAGGGGCAAAGGTGGTTTCATGCAAAACACTCCAGCAGTTGCCTACACCACCCCTTCCAAGAGCATGTCCAAATACTGGAGTCTGAGAGGTGGTTGCTGTAGGGCTGCCTACTGGGCCTGCTCTAAATCACCATAAGAGGGTGGCAGCAGAGGCCAGAATCAGGCCCCTACTTCCTATATAACCCTGAGTTTGAGAGTTGAGGTCAAATTATTAGATGTCTACCATTTCCCTGTTCCTCTTTAAATTGCAGTGTGCTGTAGTTATTTGGAAACATTTAAATATTCTTTTATTAAGTGAATTTTCTTCTCCAGATATGGACTAATAGCACTGAGCTATTATGAGCAAGACCCATTCAAACTCTGAAAATGAATCAGCCAGACAGGGAAAACCACTCTCACACATTAGAAAGGGAGACAGTAGCTTTGCATGGTCACATAATACCTCGTTAGCCATTAGATAAGGGGGAATGATCACCTTGTCATAAGGTCTCTGTTTCTGTGTAATCTAGGAGGCTTCAGAGTCAGTGTGAGCCAGTGAATTGAACTGAATTAATTGCTTTAATTAATTGAATTAATTAAACGTTAACTGCAGACACTGCCTTATGCTAATAGATGAAACAAGCAGTGCTCACTTATATTTTGGTTATTCTTCTCTCTTTCTCTCCTACCTCCCTGCTTTTTTTAAAAGGGCCCATTGCTCTTTTCTTGGCATTCGCCATATGCTTTTTATTTGAACAATTGTATGGAAACAGCTGATATCAGATGAATTCTATGAGGCCATCTAGTGAGCAAAATACTATTGCAGAACTTATAGAATTTTTATGTGTAACTCTTTTTCATAAAATGCCACCACCTCATGTCCCCGACAGCTCAAATGTTCTGCATGCAGAGTTGCCTTGGGCTCCCCCTGCTATTATTTCTTTTCTTTCTGTCTGAGAGATAATTCATTCGGGCGGACAACATTTTAGACTCCACTGGGATCTGGGCAAAGCTGTACAGGGGGTGTTATTAACTGCCATCAACTGGTTCTTTGATCTATAGACAATGACAGAGCTGGTCAAAGCTATTGGATGTGCTCAGCAGATCCGTGGGCTCTGTGTCCCCCATTTTCCCCTTCGGGTTTTCCAATTTACCCTAAAATCAATAGAGTTCTGCCATTGATGTCTAGAATATTCCCTGAAATTTTGGAATGGATCAGATGTGGTGTTCCAAAGTTATCGTGTTACATACCAATTTACACAGAAATCCATCAAGTTTAGTGTAGGGCCTCGCTTTGCCTGCCCAATCACTCATAGACTCATAGACTTTAAGGTCAGAAGGAACCATCATGATTATCTAGTCTCACCTCCTGCACATTACAGTCCACAGAACCTGACCCATCCACTCCTGTAATAGACCCATAACCTCTGAAGTCCTCAATTCATGATTTAAAGACTTCAGGTTACAGAGAATCCAGCATTTACGCTAATCTGTATTCTCCGCTCACTTTTTACTCTCTAGCGTTAAAGGGTCAGATTATATTCCCAGGCTGGTTACTTTTTGCTATTCAGGTGGTGCAAAGGAGCCAGTCTGGTCATAGGTTAGAATCCTCCCAGCAAAGGTGAAACACTCAGCTGATGTAAACAATTTTGCCAATTCTTCCAATTTTGTCCTGTTTCTTAAAGCTTCACCTCCTAGAGTCATGTGATTACATCAGAATCTCAGCGTTCTTTTTGTATTTTAAACAAGTTTCTAGCCCTCCAAGTTGCAGAGAAAAGCTTGAAAACATGAACAGTAAAGGATCAAAAGTGAGAAGGTAAATCAAAAGAGCCCAACTGTTTTTTTTTTAAATCTCATACTTGTTAAGTCAATTTGAGGCCTGCCTCCTGATTTTTAAACACTTTGGGTTGATAATCCTTGGTATAAAACTGGGAGAGTTGTCTCTTGTCCCTACCATCATCTTTTGCCCCAGTGTAGAGGGATGTGTCACGGATTGGAGGGGGGCAGAGGCAGAGTACAGTTGGCATATGAGCCCAAATCCACAGTTGGTATATCGTCCCTTTTGGTCTGGGGCTGGCACAAACTGGCCCACAGAACTGTCTCAGCCTCCCAGTACCCCTGACTTCCCAGAACTCAGCACAGGAGAGAATCTGAGCCATAATATGTTGTATTATCTGTTATATCATGTCTCTATAGTCTGGCACTCATCTGGATGCCTATAGGCTTCTGCATTCTAAGTTTCTACATGGGAAGCAGGTGTAGAAATATTGAAAATTAAACTGCAGATACAAAGCCGAAGGTAAAGCCGAAATAAGACTTCTTGTATAGTGGATCAGCACTTCTATATTAAAGTCAGGGCCAACGGAAAGCTTGGCTCAGACCTTTGTCATCTTTGCCCCACCAATGGAAAACAGCAGAAAAATGTGGAAACATTGACTAAGTATGATCTGCTGAGTGTCCTTGTGTTTATGGTTTGGCATTGAAAAATGATACAAAATTAATCCTCTTTTTTTCCTACCTCTTGCTATTTTTAAATACTTCCTTCTCTATTCCTTCTTGTCTTCTCATCTATCTATCTATCTATCTATGTGTATTGTGTATATATATTTACATATTTATATAAAATATACTGGTCCTCTTCTGCCTGTTACGATTTCCCATGTGTGGAAGCACATGAGAACATGTGTTTCATATCCATAGATGTTATATTTTGTATGTATGTTACATATGTGAGCTTACTACAACAATAAATATGGCCCCTTCTCTATGCCTCAGGATGTAATGCTACAGATTTCCCAGGCTACCTTTGAATGTGCTGAATTAGTGCAGGGAAGGCAGGCAACCCAGTTGCAATAGTGTCTGATTAAATTTCAAACACTATAGAATTTGTGGTTTTATTATGACTTAGATTTTTCCACAGTCCTTGAATGTGAGCATTTTATCAGCATATAAATTGCATTTTCAAAAAAGTTTGCCAGAAATGGAAAAAACTATATAAAGAGAGTTGAAGTTCAATGTTCAGATTCAAGAACTGTCAGTTAGCATATTGCATGTGATCATGTTTCTCTCTGGCATCTGCCATGCATGGAGGATAAGAGCCTGCCCTTTGTAGGTAATGAATTAACTTTAGCTCAAGTAATAGGAGCTATTGGTTTTAGTTTTGCAGGTGCTGGATTCTCTGTCCACTCCTGACTGGGGTCTGTATTTATGTGCCCATGGACTCATTACAGCTATTCATTCTAAAAAACAAATTCGTTTCACTTCTGATTGTACCCACAATGGGGGAAAGTGTTTTTTTGTGATTGGATGTGTAGTGAGGCGGCCTGGCTCCCGGTCACCCCTGCGAGGGACGAGCCAGAACAGCTGCCAGAGTGGGCGGAGTCACCACCGCCTGTCCCCGCCCCCCGGAAGTCAAGGGGCGGGACAGGAAGTATAAAGGCCCGGCCCCAGCACTCAGTTGGCGGCCAGCTGCGGGAGAGGACAGACACTGGGGCCCAAGCTCCTGCTGGGCCGAGCCTGCCCCGAGCCCGGTATCCTGAGCAGGACTGGCCGAGCCTGCCCCGAGCCCGGTATCCTG
>NC_048299.1:52994135-53106545 GCF_013100865.1 Trachemys scripta elegans | reverse complement strand
CATAGGATCTGTTACGATCCTATGTTCGGTATCCTGAGGAGGACTGGCCGAGCCTGCCCCGAGCCCGGTATCCTGAGGAGGACTGGCTGAGTCTGCCCCGAACCCGGTATCCTGAGGAGGACTGGCCGAGCCTGCCCCGAGCCCGGTATCCTGAGGAGGACTGGCTGAGTCTGCCCCGAGCCCAGTATCCTGAGGAGGACTGGCCGAGCCTGCCCTGAGCCTGGTATACTGAGGAGGACTGGCCGAGCCAGCCCCGAGCCCGGTGTCCCGAGGAGCGGCCTGAGCTTCCCCTCGCCGAGGGTCCGGAGGAGCTGCCCAACCTACCCAGCGCGCGGTGCCCTGAGGAGCCTATGGTCTGGGACACGGTGGAGGAGACTGAGGACGTGCAGGTACCCATGGAGGGGGAGATTGGAAGTGGCCCGGGGATAACAGACCCCGAGCCCATGTCAGTGTGTTGCGGTCAGGATCCCCACTGACCCAGCAGCAGACGGACTGCTGCTGTTGGGGCCCCGGGCTGGGACACAGTGGAATGGGTGGGCTTGTGTCCCCCCTGCCACCCCACCCCGGGTGACAGCCTCTCCCCCCACCCACCTTCAGGCCAAGGTTCAGGTGTTGGAACCGGGGCTTACCATACTACTGTTTGTTTGCTCAGCCCCTGCCTGAGGGCTGAGCCCTGAACTACTGTTCGTTTGCTCAGCCCCTGCCTGAGGGCCTGAGCCCTGAACTACTGGTTGTTTGCTCAGCTCCTGCCTGAGGGCCTGAGCCCTGAACTACTGGTTGTTTGCTGCCCCGCCCCAACCTAGGACTTGGACTTGCAAGACTGAATGGTTTCCCAGCCTCGTGACGTGAGGCGGCCTGGCTCCGGGTCGCCCCTGCGGGGGACAAGCCCCACCCCGGACGTCTACAGCATGTTATTCAGAGCAGCAGCTTAGATGTTTATTAAAGCTCTTAATTTTGGAAAACAAGTTCGCCAAGTCTTGTACCTTTTTTCTATCCACCATTGTAAAATGGCTTGCTCAATGGTGTCTGAATGAAGGACTAAAAGATGATGAGGTGTGGGTGGGAGAATTGGAAGTAGTATTTTTGAGGTGCTGGGTGCAAGGATGACTGAAACTAGGTTGGCTTTTTCCTGCAGCTCCTTTAAGTAAAGCATGTGGTCTTAACTTGAGTTAAGAACTTCAGATTGGTGCACAGAGAAGGGGAAATATATCCAGGCCCTGCCTATCAAAGCAATGTACACTGGGGAGTCTTGACAATTATTTACTTTTTCTACCAATATTCCCAGTGAATGGATAAGTAGCTTTCAAACTGGGACCAGCTTTCAGAATGGCAAAAATGAAGTGGGCCGACTGTACCAGTGGCATTTCCAATCCACCACTAAACATAGTAACTAGGCAGCAGGTGACCACTAGCAGAGCTAATCTTTCCTCACACCTTGCCCTCAAGGGAAAAAAACCACCAGGTGCCAAGGCCCAGCAGAAGGTCTAGAGAAGACTTGTCCCACTCAAGACCTATTTTGAGTACTTAAGTGATGGAGAACCTTTGTGCAGGCCCTCTGCATAGGGATGAATTTCACTCAAAGAGAACAAGAACTGGATCCTGGCTCGCCCTTGTTGAGGTGAATAAGCAAGTGTAGTGAGGCAGTTTCATTCCCCGCCGCCCCAGAGAGGGATGAGCCTCTCTGGACACTAAAGTGGGCGGAGCCAGTGAATCCTGCGCCCGCCCTCCAGAGGTCAAGGCGCAGGACAGGAAGTATAAAAGCCCAACGCCAGAGCTCACTAGAAGAACAGCCGCCGGAGAGGCCAGATGCCTGTGGCCTAGCTCCCAGTTGGGAGACCTCAGCAATTGGCGGCCGACCTGAAGACTGGCCGATGCTGACCAGAGCCTGGAGAAGCTGTCAAGCCTGCCCCTCGCAAGTTACCCAGAGAAGCTGCCAAGCCTACCCCTCGCCATTTACCCTGAGGAGCCCATGTGCTTGACCCCATGGAGGACACCGTCCAGACCCAGGTACCTCCAGAGGGAAAGTTAGGAAGTAGCCCAGGGGCAGCCAACCCTAGTCTGGCTGCAAGACTGCCAGAGCCTATGTCAATGTGTTGCAGCCAGGATCCCCACTGACACAGCAGCAGGTCTTCTGCGGCTGCTAGGGCCCCGGGCTGGGACGCAGTGGAGTGGGAGGGCCTGCATCCCCCCTGCCACCCAACTCATGGGTGGCAGTCTCCCCCTCTCCCAGGCCCTTCAGAGCCAGGAGTCTGGACTTGCTGTTTACCTGTTTGCTCAGCCCCTGCCTGAGGGCCTGAGCCACTGACTCTTTGTTGCCCCGCCCCGACCTAGGGCCAGGGCCTGCTCATTATATAACAGTTGCTCAGCTCCTGTCTGAGCCCGTGACTCACTACTGCCCGCCGACCGGGTGTGAATAACTGTTATGTTTTGCCTCTAGTGCTGCCGCGGCGAGAGACCCCCACAGCCAGGCTAATTCCCCGTCAGAACTGAAAGGAAGTAGCGAGGCGGTGTGGTTCCTCGCCGCCCTGGAGAGGGACAAGCCCTGGCCAAACCCCTCTACAGGGAGGTCAGAGGGTTAATTGGACCTTCTCCATCCTTCCTACCTTCGCACACTCCTGGAGGGGCAGCCAGAATCTTCATCATAACATACAAAGATTTTATTATTTGCATGCATATGTTCTTAACAATAAAGAACAATGGAGTAAATATAACAGCCAATCATATAGAAGCAGAATTATTTCTCAATAGTGGATTTTAAAAAACTTTTTGTTGCAAGAGGCTTTCAATCTGTGCAAATAATTAGGAAATAGATAAGGTGCCAGCATATGGTGCCGAAGAATGCATATCTAGTTTTGGATTTTGTAGGTCCAATAAAACTTCTTGTGCACTGCAAATTGCTTCCTCTCTGTAGCTCTTTATATCAGCTGTTCATATTTTCCATGAAGAGTTAGGAGGTCTTTAAGAACCAGCCTGAGACATTGCCCATGCAAATGCACAAAATGGTTTAGCTGATGGGCTTAAATTTTGCTGATTTTTTTGCTGTCATTCTAAAAGGGCTAAATAAAATGAAATGTCCAGTCTTCTCCCCCACATTTCCACACATGGCAACTGGAAGGTGGGGTTTGGAAGCATGAAGAGACAGGGGATTTTTGCATAGTGTGGGAAAAACAGCTGCATAGTGTGCAGCAGACCACCAGCAGTGCACTAGGCGAGAGAGGATCGTCTGGAGGAAAGGAGTAGGAGGATGACAACTACATCAGTAGGACTGGGAGTAGACGGAGAAAGGCAGAAAAGTGAATAGCATAAACTCCAGTTTACCTTTTCACTGAACATCTAGGCTATGTCTACACTATGCACCTTTCAGTGCTGCTAAAAGGTGCGCAGCGTAGCCGCTCTTTGTCGGCAGGAGAGAGTTCTCTCGCCAACCAAATCCACTCCCAACGAGAGACAGTAGCTTTGTCGGCGCTTTTCATCGGTAAAATTTTTGTCGTTCAGGGGATTTTTTTTCACACTCCTGAACGACAGAAGTTATACCGACAAAAGTGTAGTGTAGACAAAGCCTTTGTCTTCAAACTAAAGGTAGCATTAGCAGAGGAAAGCAATGTAAAAAGAGCAGGCACTGGAGGAAGAATAGCACTTGAGCAAATTGCTCATGTCAGATAAGACTTGCGGTCATTAAAGATCCCCTGGTGCTTTTTCATCAGCACACAACTATTTAACCCTGGTGCTCTTTCCAAATCTGGGTTAGGAGCATTCTGTCTCTTAAATTGTACATGCAATTTCAGCTTGATATGTTGTGAGGTTTTTTGTTTTTTGGTATTTTTTTTATTCCTTGACCTTAATTATTATCATGGTGCTGTGCATGTTTAAAAATCTGCCATGTTCCACCACACAGCTGGCTGTATTTCATTGGTGAGTGGATATATACTGCACATTCTGCAAAACAAGAAAATGGCTTTTCTGGTATATTACATGGATTTTCCACTTTTACTCAAGTCAAGGAAATGAAATGTACTGGTGGCTTTGGGGAGTCTACGAGTACTTGCAATGCAATTCCTTGTGCTCCTGCCAGACTCTGCTCTACTGGGTTTGTAACTATGTTACTGACAATATGCTGGGGCCTCCATAGGACTGGCCATTATGGTTGTGAGGATGAGCATTACCTAGCAAATTTCTCCAGGCCCTTTCCCAGCACTGCCAGCATGAGTATTACTAAATAATGTGCTTCAAACATTGCCAGGTAGCCTAATAGGAGAAATACAATATTGCTGTACATTTATTTTGATGAGTTTTCAGATGCACAGAAATAACAAAAATATAGAGCAGGATTTTTATATTTTACTGTATTTTGTAAATATATACAACCAGATGTACTGTATGATATAGCAGCCATTAAAATGTTAATCTTTGCCAATTATAACCCCACAGTTATTAGAGGTGTTTTTTATTCTAAATATAGGGGCAAACTATGGTAATAGCCAGTACTGCTGTGTAGTAATAGCAAATGTAGACCACTGTATTCTTGATTAAATATTCAAAAGAGTAACACAATATACCAAATTCAATCCTACAGCCTGTACTCGGTCATAATTGCCAAAAATATACATCACTATCTTTGTGTTTTTTTCCTGGAGACTTTCTGGAAAAAAAATTTCTGTAGCGATCTAAATAAGCAGCAGGATATTCACTGCTAAATATTCTGCCTTAGGATCTGCTTTTCTGCTAAGGGGATCTCAGAATAAGAAAAACATCAGTGCCTGCATCACTGAGAGTGTATGGTTAAAGAAGTTACATCAGAGCCCTGATATGTGGACCAGTAGTAATTCTAATATGTAGGTATTTTGATTACCCACATATATTAGGTAGTGGCCAAGAAATCAGTGTCTTGCGGAGAACAAAATTATTATATATGGCCCGTGAAAAACAAATGAGAAAGCTCATCACTCCATTCCCAGAGAGTTGATCCCAGCGTTGCATGACCTCAGCTTCCACTTCTAAGAACTAGAATTAAGTTTATTCTCTTACTTCTATATATATGATAATTTTGTTCTCCGCAAGACACTGATTTCTTGCCCATTATATGTGGGTAATCAAAATTCTATATATATTTTGACAAACTGCACACAGTAATTAATAGCACTAAGTGTCTTCTTGCTGTCTATCCCTCTGATTATGAAGGACAGGGGAAATGAGCCATAAAGGCAGGGAAATGTGTTCTCAAGTCATGTTTCTTGCCACACTACTTGATTGTCTAGAGAAATATGTTGGATGTTATATATATAGCCTGAAGTCCTATCAGCTGTGTCTTTTTCAGCTTGTTATAGTTGTGACAACTGTGGTCTCCCAATGTTGTGCCCCTGCACCAACGTAATACAGATGGAAGCACAGAGCAGGTAGAATTCCATTCTCTATGTGACTTTTACAGTGCTGCAGCAAGTGATCGTCTGTGTGTTGGCTGGTGGGAGCACACTGTTCCTGATGCTTTATTACTAGTGTTATTGTAAGGTTGGGTACCATTCTCACATCTTTTGTGGAGAAACTACACAAATGTGATAATCAGACCACAGGATCCTCCTGCTGGATGTGGAGCATCCGTACAAGAGCTCCATCAAGGGCTTAGTACAGCTGTGTTGTGCAATTTCAACAATGAAGGAGATGCTTTGTGCAAAGCATCTACTATGCAACTGAAGGAGGTCACCCAAGCAAATAGTTTATGTTATGTTGTCCTTCACTCAAGGACAGGATGCCTACTTTTCTCTCATAGATTGAATACAACAGAGAATTTTCAAAGATAAAGCTCCTGTTGGCAGCAACATATCAGAAAGGATTGATGGGAAAGAAAAAAGAAGCTCCTTCTTTGAAGTTAGGTGGCAGGTGAAAAACAAAAGAGAAAGCTCGTCACTCCATTCCCAGAGAGCTGATCCCAGTGTTGCATGACCTCAGCTTACACTTCTAAGAACCAGAATTAAGTTTATTCTCTTAATTCTAGACGTATAAGTCTACCTCTTGTTGGAAAGTACCCAGCTCTCAGCAGTCTGTGCTTGCTTCTCCAGCTTTAGAATTGATACTCTTTCTTACACTGTCTGGAGATTCCTAATTGGGCTTGGAAGAAATTTCTGACACAGGTAAAGACGGACAGAAAGAACATATTGTCCGGCTACTCTAGAAGACAGACAGTAGGCAATGGATGTGGTTTAGTTAGGTCACAACTGCATTCCCTTAAAATATCTGGGACCACTCAGCAATAAATTGTACAATGTAGGTCATCATTATTTCCTTAATCATTTCCACATAATTCCCAATCAGATCCCAGTTCTCCCACTGTTGGGATACTGCTGCCTTCCTCTCGTATGAGGTGAAAGGGGGCTAGAAAAGGACAGAGGAACCTCAAGCCCCCCTTCCTCAGCTCCCTTAAGGGTTGTTTTCCTTTAAATCCTTTTCCAATCCATTTTATCTGATAACCATGTCCCTTCCATACAGAGAATCTGCACTGGACATCCACCACAAGGAGGCACCACCACTGTAGCCCACGAAAGCTTATGCTCTAATAAATTTGTTAGTCTCTAAGATGCCACAAGTACTCCCGTTCTTTTTGCACATATTCATTGATACCTGCCTTTTTCACGGTGGTGAACAATATTCACATCCATTGTCTGCTCCCAGAGTTCCAAAGAGTGCACATGAGGCATCAGCTGGTCCCATAGCAATGCCCCTCTTTCTATTCCAGCTCAGAATTCCCTCGCCCCATAGGCCCAACTGTGAATTCCCCAACAACCCAGAAGCCCACTTGAATGCCCAGTATACAATGCTGTGCCTAGAGATCCACACCATCACTCACTTGGCCTGTTTGCACGATCCTGACAGCGGAAAAACAAGAAATTTTTTTCTGATTCTCTACTGTGGGTCTCATTTACATACTGTATGCAGTTGAATGCCATTGGCCAATTGCCTGAATCACTGTGGTCTGTAGCCCTAGTTCAGTGGCAGTGGTTGCAGCCCCTATCTGGAATGAGTGGGAACCAAATTCTTGTCCCAGTAGGCCCAATTTCTGAAAAAGTCCTTTCTGGAAACCATAATAAATTAATATGTTGTGAGTATGTAACAAATTAGTATGCCCCATCACCATGAATAAAGAGGGGCTCCTCTCCAAAGAGGGGCTCCTCTCCAATCCTATGTAAGTCCTTAATACCCTTACTGGGAAAATCCTTTCCCTGCCCCCCTCCTACAGCATTATGGACTCATCTTACTTCCTCACTTGGTTTTCAAGGTCATTCATGGTTAAGACGACTGATTGTTCTTCCCATTGTAAAACCCTCCACTCCAAAGCCCTTCCCTGAGGTATCAGGCGCTAGTTCTAGAGTCAGACTCTAAAACTTAAAAACATGCTTCTAGGACTGCAGCCTGGAACAAGGTTACCTCCTATTTGGCTGAGAAGTTGGCACCAAATACCTAAGCATCTTCGCTGTGATGGGATGATGTAAATCCTCTCTAGGGCCCAGGTCCCTAGGCCAGATACTAAAAACCTAGTGACTAAGAACCTCCACAAGGATCTGGGTAACCATTCATTCTCCTGGCAAATATAAGGCTTGATAGGTGACTGGAGATGGTAGATGCAACCCTCAGGTTCCAGAGACACCATGTATTGCAGTATCCCCAAGAATAGGTGATAACATGGACAGGCTCTTCCTCCTCCTGAAATTGGAGGAATCATTGAAACACATGTCATAAGTCCTAAATATTTGTGGTGCTACTGAGTTATGTACTGTCCCATGATACACCCCAGGTCCAGTCATCTCTTCTAGTTCCTTGTTGGTGCCAGGACCCAAAATGTGTCCATCTAAAATCAAGACAATGAATCACTATGCCATTATCAACCTCACGAGCATGTTAAAATTTAAACACTGTAATACAAGTATCCTTATCAACCTGATCATCCTGCATGATTTGGAAGACTGGCAATTGGTAACATGTATCCCAGCAATATTGTCACTCCAAAAACCCACTCTTTTGTTTTCAAAATCTGTTCTCCAAATAGTTATTTCTACCAAAATGGGAAAGAATTCCAAGGAATGTTAGATTCTTTACTATACCTCTTTGTGTCCAATCTGAGGGCCATTTCTGGGCACACCCACCTGCCTTGGTAAAATACTCCAAAATATATTCCTTCCATTGCATCTGAATGAACCTGTAAATCTGCCTCTATTGTCCATTCGTCCCTCCAAAAAGATACTCTATTAAATTGATTCAGAAACTGTTCACAAATGCCCAATGCCTCCTCCTCTCTTTATTAATCATTATATAATGGTTGAGTTTGGCTATTCCCACAGTGGCAGCTGACAGTCTCATACTAAATATCCATCCCAGGGCCACCCATTCGGCATGCAAAGTTAAGATGCCAATAATAGATTGTAGCTCCCACTGTGTAATCTTCTTGCCCACTCTGCCCTTGATAATCAACCGCAGAAGTTAGCTGGGGCATTGTCTAGATATATCAGCCCACATATTTAACTCAGTCCTCAGATAAGTCATCTTTATAGAAAGCCTGTCTGTTTTTTCATCAGCAAGAGGTACCCTCAACCTACCAGTCAGGGCCTGGAATGTGGTCAGTAGGCTGGCACACTCCTCAGAATCTGCCCTACATGCAAACAAGAAGTCATCCAAATGGTGTACCACCTGCTGTCAACCAGACTTCCACACTCCTGCCACCCGTGCAACATTGTGTTGAATTTTTCAAACACTGAGCAGGAGATGGCCAATCCCATTTGAAGTGCGTTATCAAAATAAAACTGACCCTCAAAACAGAAACACAAGAAGTTAAAATCAGAAGGATATTCTGGCAGTAACGGAAAAGCCAAATTCATGTATATTTTGCCAACAATGCTCCTAGGTGACAGTATGCACACAGCCTCATTGAAGGAGGAATACTGCACTGAAGGTAATTTAGGGTCTACCATATCAATGACAGGTGGTGGATCAAGCAGTATTCACCAGGAGCCTTCTTAGGAACCAAGCCCAGGGGAGATACCCAGAGAATATCAGAATGGCCATACTGGGTCAGACCAAAGGTCCATCTAGCCCAGTATCCTGTTTTCTGACAGTGGCCAATGCCAGGTGCTTCAGAGGGAACGAACAGAACAGGTAATCATCAAGTGATCCATCCCCTGTCGCTCATTCCCAGCTTCTGGCAATCAGAGGCTAGAGACACCATCCCTGCCCATCCTGGCTAATAGCCATTGATGGACCTATCCCCCATGAACTTCTCTAGTTCTTTTTTGAGCCCTGTTATAGTCTTGGCCTTCACTCTGGCAAAGAGTTCCACAGGTTGACTGAGAGTTGTGTGAAGAAATACTTCCTTTTGTTTGTTTTAAACCTGCTGACTATTAATTTCATTTGGTGCCCCCTAGTTCTTGTATTATTAGAAAGAGTACATAACACTTCCTTCTTTACTTTCTCCACACCAGTCATGCTTTTATAGACCTCTATTATAGCCCCCCCTTAGTTGTCTCTTTTCAAGCTGAAAAGTCCGAGTCTTATTAATCTCTCCACATATGGAAGCTGTTTCATGCTCCATCATTTTTGTTGCCCTTTTCTGAACCATTTCCAATTCCAATATATCTTTTTTATTAACCCTTTATAGGTCAATGACTGACTGACCTTGCAGCTCTGTGCCCTCCTTTTCTTTACAATGTGCCCCAATCTCTGTATGAACGTCAAGGTTTTGGACATTACATGACCATATGCTTAAACCCTTTGCTTAAATATGGCCCATCTGCCTTGTTAGGGACATCCCAAGTATTGTAACACTTTGAGCTTAACCGGAGACAAAGTTTTTTCCAATACTCCTGCCACCAGCACCTCCACTCCTCTCTCCCATACCCTGATACATACATGCATCTCTGTACCCTGAGGTAAGCTGGGGGATGGGCAGATTTATCCCCCAACCTTTTACCCTTATTGGGGCCTTCCCCAAAAGCTATAGCAATTGCAAGGCCAAATGGGCCCCAAAGCACATCTCACCAACATGTTTAAATTTGCAGATGCTCTGAAAACGGCCACCATCATTAAAAGCCCAGCAAATGTTATCCAGAGCACTGGGTCTCTGTTGGGTTTGCCAAGTAATAAACTGGCCACGGTCAGTGTGAACACCTAGCCCCCATGGTGTCATCCACTACAGCCAGAGCATGTGGTGTGAGATGTTCCAACGAATTCCAGCCTGTGTTGCAGCTCTCAGTCTAAACTGCTCATCGTAGTTAAGCCAAGCCGTGCCCCCAAATGTATTATATGCCTGCTGGAAGTCCATATATTTCAATAAGTCTCCTTCTTTCCAGTTATTGCTCCAAAATAACACCCACATTGATTAAAAAGGCTGCTTCACAATTTTCCCAGGTTGTAGCTACCCTTAGTCATTTGGATTTGTCATTGCTTTACTTGTACTGTCCCATCTTACTGTCATAGCTTCCCTGTGGAGCAGTGATATAACGTCTAAAGTATTCACCTCTCAATATGTTACCTTTAGTATTGGAGGGAAGGTACACTCCCATTGGGTGACCCCATCCCAGGAATTAGCATTCCCTGTCTAGGAATCTGAATTTTCCTCCCCCTCCTCCTCTGTATTAATGACTCCTACCTTATTGCGTGAGGACTGCATCATCCAGTTATCTCCTGCATCCCAAACCTGAGCCTATGTGGGTTAAGTGGGACCACAACCACCAGACTCCCCTCTGACGAAACCCCCCAGCCTCTGTAACAACTGAAAGTTAGCCTATAAAAGTTGTGCAAAAAGCCATTGACCTCTGAGATTGCTGTGTTTATCCCAGTAACCCTGGGCCCTTCCTTCAAGACAGCAGGTCCTCCTGAGCCCTGTCGCTAAATCTGTTGCCCACATATTTCAGGAGCTCCTGCCCTGGGGGAAAGTTAATGGCCACTTGCCTCCACCCATCCTTCTTGTTTTCCAGTAGGGAGCCAAGGCCATTCCCTGTGTCATGCCATTCTTTCCTCTATGATCCCCAACTGCAGCACTGGAGGAGAGAGGGTTAAAATCACCATTCTCATATCCACCGTTCTGTCCCACTCATACCCCAAGACTCTCTCCTAGATTCATCTCCATGCTCTCCCTGGCCACGCCCATTTCACTTCTGTCCCCTGAACTCTACTGCACTTCTTCCGCTCCTTGGTGTCATTCCAACTCACCCCTGCCAGAAGTGGCTGTGTTTCTTGCTGGCCCCATGCTCTGCCTCCTGGATCCTAGTGGTAGCTCATTCCCAATTCTGGCTCTGCTTGTCCTGTAGCACCTTGTAACCCATGAATTATTGCTGAAACAACGTACATGCATAACTTCAATCAATTCTTGGCTTGCTTCCCAAAGCCTTAGTGCTTGCTGTCCTGCACCACGGAGAAAGAGGTCCCCCTCAGGGTTTCCTTCCCATTTACCCTTTGGATGGCAGCCCGTGTACCCTGTACTGACTGAGATCTTGTTGCCTTAGCCTTGTTCCCTCTCCCTTGTATAGGAGAAGGAAATACACCTGCCAAAGCCATTCTTCCAGCTGATCCTGGTAAAAGAGGGCTTCTCCAAGGCTGCATGGGGTATAAATACTCCTCCACTCTTGCAGTCAACTGGAAGGGCCCTCTCCTGACCTGGCTCCAGCTGCTTCCTGCACATCCCTGTAAACCTTCCCCCTTCCCCCCCCCACTTTGTAGGAGGAACCCTTAAAAGGACAATGACCCTTTTTTGCCAGTCAGCCAGCCAGACTACCCCCCTCCGTTCCCCTCTGCCCCCCACACACTCTGAAGGTTGCAGTGAGCACATTGCGCATAATGTTCTGCTTTCCCAGGATGGGCCAAATTCTCACTGGGGTAAATTAGCATGGTGCCATTGACTTGAATGTTTGGTTTGTTGTTCAGTTTGGTTCATTAAATTATTTCACTTCCTACAGTTCATTAGATGATGGTTACAGTCAAAATCATCATAATGTGTTTTAACATACAGCTACCTGCACTGTAGCATATATTTGCACTCTAAGAGGTGTTTTTGTAAAATTAGCTACATTAAAAAACAAATGTTCTCTTCAGTGGGAGCCCCAAAGCTGTCACCACACTGAACGCATTGTGCAGCTGGTAATTTATTGAATTTCATTTACAGTTGCCGACTGTTAGGTAGGTGGGAAAGACTTTCTAAGTTTGTTCTGGGGCTTCAGAGCTAGACGAATAATTTACAGCAAATAACTTATTCAACTAGCCTTGTCTCTTTCCCGTCGGCTAGGGTTACCATACGTCCGGTTTTTCCCAGACATGTCCGGCTTTTCGGCAATCAAACCCCCGTCCGGGGGGAATTGCCAAAAAGCCGAACATGTCCGGGAAAATGCCGTCCGGGCACTTCCCCTCCCGCGGCTGCTCTGCTCCTCCCCTGACTCTTCGGCTCTGTTTAAGAGCCGAGCGCTACGGGCTTCGGGCAGCCCCCATACCTCCGGACCCTGCACCGCCGGAGCCCGAGAGGGGAAGTGCCCGGCCGGGGGCGCAGGGTCCGGAGGCATAGGGGCTGCCCGAAGCCCAAGCGTTACCGGCTTCACGGTTTGCCGGGCAGCCTCCAGACCCTGCACCCCCCGGCTGGGAGCTTCCCTTCCCGGGCTCCAGCTGCGCTGGGGAAGCGCCGGCCAGGGGCGCAGGGTCTGGGGGCTGCCCGGCAAACCAAGAAGCCAGTAGCGCTCGGGCAGCCCTTTCCGCGTGGCTGGGAGTGGAAGGGAGGAGGGGGTGGAGTTAGGGCAGGGTTGGGGCGGGGAAGGGGGGGTTGGGGGCGGGGTTGGGGTTGGGAAAGGGGCGGGGCCAGGACCCCATGGAGGGTCCTCTTTTTTTATTTGTTAAGTATGGTAACCCTACCGTCGGCCAACTGTCTGCAAACAGAGCGCACTTTTCACAAATGTATTTGTTACTCAAAATTATTTCCAAATTCCTTCTTCTGAGGCTTGGTTCACTGTGAGTCTTCACTATGTCAGGTATCAGCTGTTTTCATTGAACACCAAGATCTCATGATGTGTTGTTGTACTTTGATGGATATCGGTGCACTCATGGCAAATTTTCCAAAGCTTGCACAGGCTCAAGTGCCTTGCTGGTTGCTCCTAATGGGACTCAGCATATATTTGGGCACTTGCAGATTTTCAAAAAAAATTGACATGCATATTCCCACAGGGTGGGTTAGTGGGTAAGTGGCTGCCTATTCTTTCTGGATTTTTAAAAGTGCAAACAGGCCTCCCCATCCCATGCACCCAGCCAGTTGTTGCTG
Source organism: Trachemys scripta elegans (assembly GCF_013100865.1). Taxonomy (NCBI): domain Eukaryota; kingdom Metazoa; phylum Chordata; order Testudines; family Emydidae; genus Trachemys; species Trachemys scripta. The sequence continues at coordinate 53,093,269 of NC_048299.1, read as the reverse complement.
GTGCAATCATCTCAAGGATTGGCTAGTCCAGGAGGCATAAATTAAGTTATTGGGACACCAGATAATCATTGGGAAGCCTACTCAAACCAATTAAAAATGCAAAAATAAATAGGTGAGAGAGAAACAGAAAGAGATTTTTGAGAGAATATAAATTTTCCAGAGAGAGAGGTGGGGGTAGGCTGGCCCAAAGGAGGAGCATTGACTTACTCTGTTTTCAATCTGCAACAGAATAATCTTTGGCCACTTTTGTAAACTGGCTCTGAACTTACTTTATTTGCCAGCTTTGCCCCAGCCTGTCTATTTCTGCTATCTTTGTTGTGTCTTGATTGATACAACTCTTAAATAATCCCATAAACTGCAGTGAACCACAAAGCAGACTTCCAAAAAGGGATCCTTGAAAACAGCAAAGCAAAACAAAACACTACTTCTCCCTGCAGTGGAAAGATGATTCAATAGTGCTCAAACTTGAAAAATGGGCTAAAAGAAAGGAAGGGTTAGATTTTATAATCAAATACAAGTGGGAAAGAGATGGAGAGATTAGAGGGAAATTGATTTTTGAACACTTGTTGCGTCTATATTTCACAGTCTCATTCCAGCCTACGTATTGGTAGTTCCTGCTCCTATAGTAAGGTTTTCAGCAACAGGATAGTGTTGCATTTGTTGTTTGCATCTCTTTACTTTGATCTATAGCTCATTGAATTGCTTTATCTTGTTGGAATCTGAAATACGCCTGCAAACAAGGCTTTTCCCGCTGCCTTTCTCTTTGACAGCATTACACAACTGGCTCTCTTTTCTATTTTGATACTGACATCTATTGGAGCTTTGAAGAATATTTCTTTGAAATATTTATCTTTTTCCAGATCATAAAGTAAATACCAAGGAAAATAAAAATCCCAAGCAGAACAAAAGCAAATAAATTAATTTCAGTGATAGAATTTGATCAAATGGATAATAATATCTGTTTGTGTATGTATATGTCTTTGAATGTGTCAATATATATCTACAAAAGATGACAATACAAGTCTTAACTAAAGAAGGCCCAAACTATACAATTCAAATAGGATTTTGAAACCCTCATACCAGAAATGTAGGTAGGTTTTTTGTTCAGCCCATTATAGACATATAGGGGCAATATGAAGTTAGTATCTGGATTTTGATTCTAAACCCTTCAAAGTTCAAGGCTGTGCACATTCTTGGGCTTTGATTCAAGACCATTTCTAGCCTTAACCCACATACTTTTTAAAATGAAGAACTGTTGGAGCGAGAGTATTGGCTGTTACTTAAATTTATGATCTTTGTTCATGCTACAAGCTGTGTTACTGAGGGACATTTGTATTTCAGATGGGAAAGATAGAACAATTCATAAGTCAGACAGATAACTTCAGAACTTCATCCTCTCCTGATGTAAAAGCAACCAAAAATTAAAGCTGGTTTCAATTCCAACATTCATTGCAAGTCCTCCTTCACAGGGCCTCCACCCACTTGCCTTTGGGTAAGAGCACCGTATCCTGGAGGGCAATCCTGAGGCCGTATGCAGGAGACACAGGTCTAGTGGAAGCCTTTGTATGGGTGCCTTTCAGGAGAACAAGTCTAGTTACCAATTAAAGAAGTTCATGAAACTTAGTGAATTTGCCCAGTTATAAAGAAAGAAAGAGAGTAGCAATTAGCAACAGCCAGGATTGGGAGCAAAAGGAGAGAAAAGTTAAATTCTCGAGCTTCAGTTTTATGGAATTAAAATTTAAAAGTGAATCTCAGTCAACAGAGCCAAGTTTCTCCTGGTATCTCACCAAAAACCGTGAAAACCTACACATTTCACATCAATTTACAGCAAAATCATAAGTTTGCTTGAAATTATGTCAACTCTCCTGGGTTGTCATAAGTCTCACAATATTTGGGCTTGGCCTTAAAGCCCCCATTCCTAGAGTCATGTTATTACATGAGAGAATCACAGTTTTCATTTATAGAAAGTAAGTTTCTAGGCCTATAGTTGCAGAGAAAAACTTGCAAATGTGATCCTTGGAGGCACAAAAACCAAAAGGCAAAAAAAAGTGCCCAAATCATTTTTCAAAATCTCATTATTGTTAAGACAATGTCATGATTTTTGGAGCCTCTCTCATGATTTTTAAATGTGTAAGGTAGGCTAGTGAAATGTGATTTAAACTGAGATAGTTCTTACCATGGTCACTATTAAAAAGTCAGCAATTGCCAACATTTACTGTGTAGTGGTTTCTAGGATACCACCTATTTTTATGTACGTAGAATAGGAAATAGCACAGGTATGCATTGACAAATGTAGGCTTTTTAATGGCAACAATCTTATACATCTATATCCATTATGTTGGTAAATTAATTTTTTGTTTCTTTAACAACATATCCGACCTGGGTAAAATCTACTCTAGTTGAAAATCTTGTTGTTGCAATAATGGCTAAGAGAGATACACTGCAGATATGCCAAAGCAAAGTAGGATATTTACTATGATTTTTGCATGTCAATATTCAGAACTCTATTCATTTATAAGTGATAAGTTTAAAATTAATGAGGCTTTATTAACTTGACTAGATCTCTCTTGACTAGCAAATCTCACTTGACTACGTGACTACTCAAAACTTGTTTTTTTCCAACTGCTCAGTTCACACAATAGGGTGTGGATTTTATTTATGTGGTTTAATCCTTCTAGATGTCATCTACTGTCTTTACAGCTTCTGAATTGGTTTACGTTGTTAAATTTATTGTAATGTATTCCCTTCACAGACACATTGAGTTTTGATATACCACTGAAATTAGGAGATTTACTAAATACTCTAATTCACTGCTTTCCTTTTCCCAATTTTTCTGCAGTATTTGGGATGTCATGCTAGTGATTTAGTTTCCCCAGGCATCTCAACAGTAGCTTAATTATACATTGTGTTCTACTTTTCACTGAGATCTCTCAGGATGTAGTTGATTTTTAAACACCGGATTCTTCATTTTTTTAACACATTGTTTTTGCACCTAAAAATAATGCAGCTTGAATAAAAAAGGTGTAAGAATTTGTTGTTTTGTATTAATTACTGTTAAAAACAAATTAAAAAGCTTTATATGAGTATCCCTTTATTTTCAAATTTGTATTATTATGACACAGCTAACAATGAGTTAAATGTGCTGGTTGCTGTCAGTTCATTTATTTTTTTAATGCTCTTAAGAACCTAGACAGAGACTTCTTCCTGTCAGAGTATCTGCTACTTTGATCTTCTTCAATTCATTGCCTGATAATGCATTGATCCATTGGCTTATTGCTGTCACAGTATTAGACACATTAGACACATTTTTCTAGTTGCTAAGCAGCTAGATACATTAATCATAGGACCTTGTTAGTTCCTTCCTACTAAAACTGTTATTTTTTCCTGCAATGTTCTTCCTTTTTAGCTAACAAATTAGAACAATATTTCAGCTGTTAGATGCCTGAATGAAGAGGTTGGACTAGATTTAGAACATTTGGTTCACCTCCCCCGAGCCAGAGAGGTCCTTTGCACTGAGGAAAGGAGGATTACCCCTTAACTGAGAGAAATTGGTGTTTCCACACCTGTCCTCCCTCAGGCTTTTCACTAGTGTCGGTGAGGTAGAGCACCTTTAAAACCTGCTGGGAGTTCTGCAGAACCTCTGCAGGCAGGAGCTGCTGTGCGGAGGTGTTTTGTGCATAACCTGGACATACCCTTTTCTAGTCAAAACAACCAACTTTTCATTATCCTCAAGGGTTGTAACTTCATTGGGGGTTAAGAGAAGCCGAAAAGTTGGCTGTTGAACCCCATGCTTCACCTACCCAGTGAAAGGAAAGTTAGGGCCACTTCATCACTGCCTTAGTCATAGAAACGTAGAAAATTAGGGTTGGAAGAGACCTCAGGAGGTCATCTAGTCCAACCCCCTGCTCAAAGCAGGACCAACCCCAACTAAATCATCCCAGCCAGGGCTTTGTCAACCCAGGCCATGTCATGGGACCCCTTCTAAAAGCAAGATCAAAGTTCATTACTGACAAAAAGGTACACAGACACCATGGTGAAGAATGTCTCAGACTGCCTGAGTAGACAGAACTGTTGTAGTGGTTATGTGAGGAAGATGGACCACCAGGTATTGGAATAGGGCCACCAGCTCATTTGACATAATAATCTGAACAGCTACCTTATATTAACAGCATTTGATCACTGACTTTGGTCAGATCCAAACCCATAACCTAAATGTAAAAATCTCTATAGATCATTAACAAGAAAGGATGGTCCAGTCGTTAGGGCACTAGCTTAAGACTCAGGTAAACCGGAGTCAGTTCTTTGCTCTTCCACAGATTTCGTGCATGACCTTGGGTAAGTCACTTAGTCTTTCTGTGTCTCAGTTCCCTGTCTCACAGGGGTGTTTATTGTGTTCTGCATAGTTTGGATACTATGCTAATGGGGGCCACATAAGTACATTACAGCAATGTCCTGAGACTATATTTTTAAGCTAAGTTTTTTGTCTTTTCTGTGTTAATAAAAAAATAATTCTATCTAGGAATTTGGATTGTTCAATGTTTTAAGGATGTGAGGGGAAGAGAAGGGCTTTTAAATGGAATGTTGTGGGAAACTGTCCCTTTACAGTGTTTCATTTTATTGAAAACACATTTTTGAATAATTTATTTGTGCATATATTTGCTGTATAGGTGTGCTGAATGGGTAAGGTTCCATTGGTTAACTGAAATGGAGGTGGTTTGCCAGACCTAGAGAAAAGCAAAATACTACTCTGCAAGGGAGTACTGCCTCCTTGAAATGAAAATATTATGCACAACTTTGCTTTTGTTGCTAATTTTTTTCATCATTTACACTGGTGTAAATCTGGAGTAATATCATTGACTTCAGTGCTCTTTACATTTCCTGGTACTTTACATTAATTTCAAGTCAATATTGATTTTGATGGACTCCTACTCCCAAGGCTCTTCATAGGTACCCTTTACTCTGTACCTCAGCCTTTTCTCTTGGGGCCAGGTTTCAAGTTGGTTCATATGGGGTTCAAGAACTCTGTAGATGTAACATCCTCTGCCCATGAGAGTTTAAATGTTAGTCTTTCAAAATGACGTGCAAGATTCCAACGTCACCTCTAACCATATTGGATAATTCTGTACCATATGTGTCTGAACTATTCTGTATGTCTCTGCTCTAGACTGTAATCTCTTTGGAATAAGGACTATGTTTTATTGCCAGTGTCACTGGCACTTGATAAATATTAAATTATAATATCAATACACATCTCTTTTTCCTCTTGCATATTAACTAATTCAGTGTAATTTAAACTATGCATGTCTTCACTGTATGTGTCTAGGGCATTATTTCTACTCCAGTGCATCACTTTTCATTACATTAAATTAATACTCATTTAATTTCCTATTCCGCCTTTGAGCCCATTTCCCTAATCTGTCAAGATTATCCTGTAAAATAGCTATGTCTCTCTGAGTCTTAACTACTCCCCCAATTTTAGTATCATCTGTAAATTTAATGATCCGGCATATTACGTCTTTGTCTAAATCACTGAATAAAATATTAAAGATTGCCAGTGTTAATCTAGAGCCCTGTGGGACTCCACTCCTCACCAGCTGTATTGCCACTTTAACTCTAACTCTCCACCTTCTACACACTAACTAGAACCTTGATCCTGCAGGTGACTCTCTGGGCAGATTCCTGCACTCACAGGGAGCACAACTGACGCTAATGAAGCTTCAGGGTACAGATGTCTGAGCGTGCACAACAAATTCCAGGTCAAGGACAAGAGATAAGCACAGATCTGAACACTCCTCACATTGAAAAGAACTTGATATTCTGATATGAACTTGGTAGCATAAGCCCATCTTCAGTACAGTCACCCATTTTAATAATTAATTACCAAACCCATGCTTAAGGACTTTGATATGATTAATCATAACAAATTTTGTTTAAGACTTTCTCATATCCAGATATATCAAACCTTTTGGTTTCCCTAAACCAATAGTTATTTCATTTTAAAACGTAATCAGATTTGTCTGACATGATTTGCCCTTCTCATATCCGTGACTCACAACTATTAAATTGTACTTACATTACTGAAACTTTATAACTGTCTATAAATATCATCTCAAAACCACTTCTTCACTTAAGAGCCTGATTTCTGTGAGGTGTTGTGCACCCTCAACTCTAGTTACAGGCAACAAGAGCTAAGGGCATTCAGCATCTTGCACGCTTTAGCAGGGATGTTGGATTTATACGTCTATAATTTTCAGTCTTTTTCCTAGAACTTCTATTTTGTATATTAGGACTATACCAGCTCTTTTCTAATCGGTTTTTACTTCTCCAGGATCAAAATACTTCTCAGAAATAATGGCACAAATATTTGATCCCTAATTTTACATGTCACACAAAATATGACCCTATTTAATATCTTGTGCTTTATTTACCACTCTTATCTAAACATTTATTTACTATTTTTCTCCAGTAAATTCAGTTTCCTTCAGTTATCCTCATTAATATCCTAAAATAGCCTTATCTTATTTATTCAGCATGATAGCAGTGCATGGTGATTTTATCTGTTCATTATAGTTAGATCCATTTACTTCATTTTTATAAGTAGGTTATAGTTAAGGCTGCCTGACACTTTCCATTATAAGACTCTGTTTTCAGTTGCTTCTAACTTTGTCATACTTTTACCAGTTGAGCTGAATTTTCAATGTCGGGTATCCCTCCTCAAGCTGATTTGTTTTACTAAGTTTCAGCAAAAACACATTTCAGCTGTTTCTGAGAATGAGATTAGAGAAATATATGTAGTTTTTCCCATATAAAATAAAAATCTGATGACTCGTTCTTTGAGACAATCTAGTACATCCATGTTTTAGAGCAGAGAATTGAAATCTGGCCTTTTGTGTCAGGGATGTATCTTTTGCCATCCCTGTGAAAATCTGCCCAAATTCAAACAAGTTATAATCCTTTGAAAAAATCTTGGTTCACACATGCTCTACAGAGACTGGCTAGAGCTTCGCAGCTAAATTCTTCAAAGATTCTGTCTGCATTGAGTATGCTCCAGCCCAGGGCCACAGGGGCTTAATAGGAGTTTCCCTGCAATTGCTGCTCCCAGCTGCTGTGGGCCAAGCACCAGAAGGAAGATCTGGGATCTTAATGCTTTTCCTGCTGGTGCCCAGGCAGCATGGAGACAGAAGCCACATGACCTATATGCTAGGGCTACCATATGTCCGGATTTCCCCAGACATGTCCGGCTTTTCGATCTATAAATAGCCGTCCAGGGGGGATTTCTAAAAATCTAAAAATGTCCGGGATTTCCCCCCGGTCAGCTATTTATAGATCGAAAAGCGGCGCTGCTCGGCAGCCAAAGCCCCTTCTTGGCTCCCCCCATCCCCTGCAGCCTTAGCACGTCCCCGGCCCCGCAGCTGTCTTCCCCCTCCTCCCCTTCCCTGAACGCTCTGCCCCCCCTGCTCCCCGCGAATCAGATCTTCGCGGAAAGTCTGAAAAGAAGCAGGGGCAGGCGGGCAGCAGCAGGTAAGCTGGGGTGGGGGGGGGATGCGAGGAGGAGGGCTCCGGGGAGGCGCGGTGCGGCCCAGTCCGGCCCTGGCCGGCCCCAGCAGCTCCAGCCCGGCTTGGGCCCTGGGGCACCGGCCCCATTTCCGGCCGAGCGCTCCGGCCCAGCCGGCCCCAGCGGTTCCAGCCCAGGCCCCGGGGCACCGGCCCCAGTTCCGGCCGAGCGGCGCCGGCTGAGCACCCCCGGCCCCAGCTGCTCTGGTTCCGGCCGAGTGTGCCGGCCCCGACCCCAGCAGCTCCAGCCCGGCCCCCAGGGCGGCCAGCCCGGCCCCAGCCGAGCACCTCTGGCCCGGCCCCAAGGCCCGCGACTCCGGCCAGAGCACAGCCCGATTCCTGGGCTCTTGTTAAAGCCGGTCCTGGTCAGGGGACGGGGAGGGGGCGGTTGTATGGGTCAAGAGTTTGGGGGGGCTGTCAGGGGGCAGGGGTGTGGAGAGAGGTCGGGACAGTCAGGGACAGGGAGCAGGGGGGTTAGATGGGTTGGGAGTTCTGGGGGGGCGGTCAGGGGTGTGGAGAGGGGTCGAGACAGGCAGGGAGCAGAGGGTGTTGGATGGGTCGGGAGTTCTGGGAGTCCTGTCAGTGGGCGGGGAGCAGTTGGATAGGGCATGGGAGTCCCAGGGGTCTGTCTGGGGGCAGGGGTGTGAATATGGGGTGGGGGTGTGGATAAGGGTCGGGGCAGTCAGGATCCTAGGGGGGCAGTTAGGGTGGGGGGGGGTTCTCAGGAGGGGGCAGTCAGGGGACAAGAAGCAGGGAGGCTTAGATAGGGGGTGGGGTCATAGAATCATAGAATATCAGGGTTGGAAGGGACCTCAGGAGGTCATCTAGTCCAACCCCCTGCTCAAAGCAGGACCAATCCCCAGACAGATTTTTACCCCAGTTCCCTAAGTGGCCCCCTCAAGGATTGAACTCACAACCCTGGGTTTAGCAGGCCAATGCTCAAACCACTGAGCTATTCTTCCTCCCCTAGGGGGCAGTTAGTGGCAGGGGTCCCAGGAGGGGGCAGTCAGGGGACAAGGAGCAGGGGGGGTTGGGGGTTCTGAGGGGGGCAGTCAGGGGGTGGGAAGTGGGAGGGATTGGATGGGGCTGGGCAGGGCAGGGGCGGGGCTAGAGTGGGGCTCCTACCCCCCCCATGTCCTCTTTTTTGATTGTGCAAATATGGTAACCCTACTATATGCAGAAAGGAGAAGAACCAAATCTGGGGAAGGGGGGATAAATTGGGACAAGAAATATGCAGGGAGGGGTGGAAATTGGGACTGGAAGCTGGTGGGGGAGCATGGGAGAGTAACAAGAACTTGAAGTTGGGATGAGCGAGACTGGGACTGGCTAGGCAAGGAGTCTGGAACTGGGAGATGGAAGGGGGAGGGACTGGGAGCTGGGGGAAGGGAGACCAGCTTGTGTACTGAAAGGGGCAAGAGTCCTGGGAGGGGGAAATAGTATGTGATCACCTAACTAAAGACTTCATCATAATGCATGAGCACAAACACAATCTTAATTCTGGCTTTTCCTAACTTTTGAGCACTTGACTTTGCAACTTTTTTATTTTATCATAGTTTTTTTGTGTGTGTAGTTTATTATGTAGGCTAGAATTTTCAGACATGCTCAGCATGCACAGTTGGGGCCAGTCTTCAAAAGCACTCAGCTCTTATTAAAGCACCAAAATAAGTGGCTGGATTTGCAGAAGAGCTCTCCATGTGGGGTACTAAACTCTTGAAAATTTGGAAGCGTCGCTATGGGAGGTGCTGGGTGAAAAACATTTTTCAAAATGTGACCTTTATTTTGGAGCCAAAATGGAAACTGAGCTCTTCTGAAAATCTGGTCCCAGTTGTTAACACTGAGAACTTGAAATATCTGACTCTAAACTCTTTGGGTTATGTGGCTCATAGTGCCTAAAGTGTGGTAGGCACTTTACATAACTATAACAGAAACAGATACTGTCTCAACTTAGAACTTAGAACTTAGTCTAATTTAGATGTAATATTACAAGTGATAGCAGAAGAAGGAGGCTATTGGGAAGGAAGAACAAGGTTATAATAAAGATCATGGGATAGCGAGTCTATGATTCTGAGTCATCAGTACTCCATACTAATTAGTACAACTTGTACATACAGTGCTGTTAATGTCACAGGCAAAGACTACCGTTTGCTTCCTAAGTACATCTCTCACACTGAAGCTGTACATGGTCTTCACTCTGAAAGAGGATGAAAAACCTCCTTTGAGGCAGTAGTATGCTCTCATATTCTGCTAACAGAGGCATGACAGCAATAAAAAATTCATTCCCCACTTCTTTCCCCAGAGATTGAAAGTATCTCATTCACAACAACCTCAACTCAAAGAATTAGACTGAGGTTTTCAGTGCTACTCATACTGTGTCCTAATTATCCAGATCCTTCAAAAATTTAAAGTAGGATTATGTTAAAATTTTAAGATTCATCAGATTGTAAAGATACATTTCCTATAAAAAACAAAGTAGGAGAATATTAACAAGAAGAGGAAATATATCAAGCATGTTGAGGTTTCCTTTTTTCTATTACACATCTGCACTCAGTGTGCACTCCTGCCAATATAAAATATACAGTATTATCATCTTAATTACTCTGTTTCCAGGTTAAGAGCAGAATATCCAGATAAAAATATCAGAGTGGTACAGAGCGAATGTATGATGCATTCACTGCACATAAATTACCCTTGATTAAGCTGAGATGCTGGCATCATGGTTTTAGCTACTGAAAGCAGCAAATACTATACAGCATACCAAAATGAAGAGTTTTAGAAATGAAATCAGTGGAAGTTGAGGATGCTCAGCACCCAACTTCAAGAAATAAGATCAAATCGCTGGTAGTTACCATAGTGTAATAGACCAATAGGCCAATTAGTTTCTGAAAATGGCCTGTGCCAGATGTCTTAAAAGGTGAAAAACCCCAGCAATGTTCCTTGATTAAGGTTTGAATCCTGTTGAGCATTCTGAACTACCAAGAGGCTTGTGAAGCTGATGGGGGAGCTTAGGAAGTTAGGAACTGGCTTTCATGTCTCCAGACTCATGTAGTCTTCCCAGTATTGTGCCCCAATACTTGGGCTTGGTTTTGTGAGGGATGAATTTCACAGTAGGCCCCCAATCCTGCCAACACTTATACACATGCTTAACTTTACTACCGTAAGTAGTCCCATTGATTTCAGTGGGATTACTCATGGTAATAAAGTTAAGCAAATGTATAAGTGTTTCTGGATTGTGGCCTAGGTGAGAAGGCAGTATGAGGATGTGTCCTCTTTCTTTAAAACTGTAGCAGTATTACCCGCCTAAGCATTCAAAACTGAGGTAACATCCAAAAAATATTGCCACTAAAAACTGATATTCACTTTAGCTTCTGATTTGTGAGACTTCAGGGGAGGATGCCTGGCCGCAATTTGTGTGTCATCATTCCAGGTTCAAAACTCAAGTGTAAGTACGCAAATGTAAAGGGAGACTCCACTTACTTTTCCCTAATTCCTGGACTGGGGAAGCTGCCATTCAGTTTATCTATTGTTCTAGCCTCCCCAACTTCCTCCCTATCCCACTAAGGCCTGGTCTACACTGGGGGGGGAGGGGAAGGGAATTGATCTAAGTTACGTAATTTCAGCTACGTGAATAACATAGCTGAAGTCGACGTACTTAGATCTACTTACCGCGGTATCTTCACTAAGGTGAATTGACTGCTGCTGCTCCCCCGTCGATTCTGCCTACACCTCTCGCAAAGCTGGAGTACAGGAGTCGACAGGAGAGCGTTCGGGGATTGATTTATCACATCTAGACTAGATGCGATAAATCGATCCCCGCTGGATCAATCGCTGCCCGCTGATCCGGCCGATAGTGAAGACATACCCTTAGTCTATTGCCCTCTCACAATATTATCTAGGCTCCTGCACAGTCCCTTGTTCCATATTTTTTCTCCCACATTCCCTGCATAGTATCCAAGTACTTTGCATTTTTCCCTGCCCCCCTTTCCTTTTCTCTTCAACTACCTCCTTTTATCCTATATTCCTCTGCACCTCCTTATTTTCTCTCTGTACCCCACATTCCACTGTTCCCTCAGGTGCCTTTCAAGGTTTTTAACCGTAGTGCACAGGGGGCAGCCATCTTCCCTTGGGGTATACCGGCTTCAGTCTCATTGAAAATAATGGGAGATGGTGGCCATTGGTAATAGGACCAGATTCACTTACTTCTACAAAGGCTTTCAGGGAAATGGTGCCCACTCAGTTGAGAGGAGTCTATGGCTTGAGGCTACTTGAAAATAATGGGAATGGGGGTGTAACTCCCTTGGGGTTTAGTGAGCATGGCTCCTTGAAAACTTTGTCCTGTGGCAGAAGGCGTGCTGATTGTTCCAGGAAGAGGAAGTGCTGTTTGTTCTAGAGGTGTAGGGAAAGGGAGTATGTGTCAGTAGCTCCAGACATGAGGGCCTACAGCGAGCAGGCACTCACATAGTAAAGCAGCCGAGAATGTGCCCAAATCCTGTACCAAGAGGCACAGATCTCTGTAACCAAGGCTGAGCTGGTGGTGGGGTTACCAGAAGATATGGAACCCAATGAAATTGAGGAGAGCCTCGATGCAGCAGGAATATTGGAGACAGTGAAGATCCACACTTGTATTTACAGCTGCATAATGAAAGTCATGGTAGCTGTATGTACTCACTCCAAGGAAGCAGATCTTGATAAGGTGCCCAAAGAGGTGCAAGTGAGAGGTACCCCCTGGAAAATTCTAGGGCCAGAGAAATCCTCTACTAGTGTGCCCATGTCACTTGAGGTGGATCCTTTTGAGCAGAAACTGCGAGCTCTGATGATGAATGAGAAGCGGACATGAGAGGAATTAATCTTGGCAATAGGAGGAGCTCTAACACCTGCAGCACCCAGCCTGGTGGAAGGGGCCAAAGAGCTGGGAAATGCCCTCAAAGATCTTTAGAGGTAGAGTTGGGTGAAATTCTTTGACTGAAATGTCTTTTTAGCGAAAAATGCAAGATTCAATCTTTTGTGAATTTATGTCAAAATTGCCCTTTTTGGGGCATAACATAAAAAAATCAAACATTTTGGAAATGTCAAAATGAAACATTTCAATCTTTGGATTCAAAATGATTTTTTGTTTTGAAATTTCATTCAATTTTGTTTTAAAATATTTTAAAAGATAAGCTCAAAATTATGTAAGGCATAGAGCAGTGGTATTCAATTACATTTTTCTGGAGGGCTAGGTAAGGCATTTGTGATGCTGGCAGATCTCGTGCCAGCTCATGCCAAGGCCCTTAGGTCTCAGCCGAACACTGACAAATACATAGGTGGAAAACAGTCTGGCTCACCTGTGTGTTGGTATTGTTAAAATAGATGTTAAGTTTACAAGAATGTGTTTAGTGTTTAGACTTTTTATGAAAGGCTTGTAGGATGCTGCATGTATTAATCTCACTTATAAAATCTGTACCCCATGTTATAAGGGGCTAGTAAATGATTGCATTGTAATCCTCTGGCCCTTACACTCCCCTGCTGGTCCCAGCTGCAGTGTCCCTGCACTCTGGTCTGCCTCCTCACATCTACCCAGAATGACACCTGGTGGCTTGGAGGATACTCTGCAGCCAGGGAGGGAAAGGGGGCACCTGGCAGGGGAGCACAGGGAAGGGATCTGCTTGTGAGGGCCTTCCATTTGGCTCCCCAGGTGTCAGCTGTTACTTCCTGCCCCTCTCAGGGGGCTTCATTGTAAGGGCGGCCCTGCTATCCAGCTCGTCCCATAGTCCTGGCAGCTTCAGCTTCTGCACCACCCTGCCAAGTGGCCTCTAAGCCAGCAGATGCCAGCCTGAGCAGGTGGAAGGCAAGTCAGTGGGGGGACACTTCAGCTGGGACCAGCAGGGGAGCACAGGGTGAGCTGGAGCCAGGTACTGGGGCTGTCCGTCCAGCGGGAAGCAGGACAGAACAGCTGATGCCCTGTGGGCCAAACAGAAGGCCGGGCAGGCAGGATTTGGGCTGCAGGTTGCTAACTGAAGAACATGGTCATTAATGTGGATGGATCTGGTCAAGGCAAAAGCAATATGTACTGTCAAAGAGCTTTCAGTGGGACTTAGGCACCTTTGAAAAATGTAATCCTTGCACTGATTCAATTTAGGGAGATTGAGAGAGAATATTCAGGAGTCTGTTTTGTGTCCAGAACAGTTGTTTTCCTTTAATATTGCTCTGATAAAGGGGATTGAATCATCATACTCTTGTCCAGGTGTTTGTAGTTTCCCCATTCACCTCAATGAGTCTGTAGTACTGCATGTCTGCCACTGTGGTGCTGTCTTAAGCTATAAATCAATCTCACTCACAGCTCCATTTATCTGTTTCAAAATGGTGTCTCCAAGCAACAAGTAGGTGTTGCTGGCTTCTTCTCTGTTCCTGAATCCAGAGGAAATCTGAAATATTGAAGGTAGTTCCTATGTTACCAACTCTCATGCTATGTGGAGCTCGTTGAGTTGTGTCATTACATGAGAATCTCAGCTTTCATTTTTTAAAAATGTGAGTTTCTAGACCTAGTTGTGGAAAAAAGACTGAAAATGTGAACCTTTAAGGCTCAAAAACCAGCAGGCAAAGAACCCCCAAATCAAATGCTTGTTTAAAATAAACTATGGTTTTAAACTAATCTCATAATGGGGAGAGGAGAATTAACTCCTGATTTTGAAACACCTGGGATTGGCAATGTTGTAATTCCCCCTTTGGGAATTCACTCTTTTGGGAACAAGCACCATGCAATGCGTAGGGCATCAGATGGGGTATCAGGAGACCTGTGCTCTGTTCCTGGCTCTGCCAGTGACAGCCTGTGTGATTCTGGGCAAATCATTTAGGTCCTGCTTTTTTGGAGATAGTAGGCACTCATAGCTCCAACTAGGTTCAAGAGGACCTGCTGGTGCTTGGCTTCTCTGAACTATCATGCCATTAAACCTCCCTATGCTTCAGTTTCCCGATATGTGTAACAGGGATAATGATACTCAGTAAAGCCATTAAGATCGCAGGTAGAAAACACTGTATGAATGCTTAATAGGAGTTTTTTATTGTAATATGAATTAAGCCTTCAGTGACTTCCTCTTTCCTAGTGGTTAGTTGTTCTGTCATACTGATTTAGAGACAATAGGTATGTTTGATACAAAGTAAGACTTGGCAAAAGAGCATTTAAAGGTACTTTACAAAGGCTGACTTATTTAGGATTGTGCTGTTTGTTCCCTTCCTTACGGTGTGTTTATAGAAACCTTGAAAAGTGGTGGGCTTTTTGCTTGTATTTTTTACCTTTGGTAATATCAAGAACGTCAAGTCTGGCCTTCTAGTTTTGCTAAGGAATTGGTTAGATGTTTGAGAGTATATTTATTGTGAGCTTTTGCTTCTTGGGCAGAAGCACTGAATGTTTATCCTTTATTCAAAATATTAATTGTCTATTTCAGTTAAATAGCTGTTAACAAAGACAAATTAAAACAAAAGTTTTAAACAGTCACATTCAAAATCCCTTCTATTCTCAACTGTGTACACTCTGTTTGAGTTTGAGATGTCCTCACTTGACTAGTTTTTCAGTTATCAAAGAGTCTTGAATGGTTAATAAGACCTACATTTCTAAAGTAAAAAAAGGAGAAAAAATATATTTTTAAAAACAAACTTCCTGGATTGACGTAATGAAGATAAAAAGTTCGAAGCCCAATTTATCTTTCTCTCTTCAAATCACCCTTAATGTGTAATTGTATTGCTCTCTATATAGGAATGGATGTAGCTATTATTACAATACATCTGGTTTCCAGGATATTCTTGACTAAAGCTTTTATTTTTCATTATGAAGAAAGTTCAAATGAGAGAGGAAGGAATAGCATTCCAAATAATGGTAAAAAAATATTGGCATTCAGTGTGCCCTTGACAGAGCAAATTATTTATTTCTATACACAGGGGCTAATTCTAGAAACTCTCCAATTCCCTTCATATAAATTTGCTTTCTGCTGATTATACTAATGGATTTGTTTTCCAGTGGGGCGCAGGTGGATAATTCATCAACCAATCCTCAAAAATAGGAGGATGGGTTCCTTCCATTTAATTATAATACATTTTACAGTAGCTTCCACTAGAGCCAATTTAATAATCTTCTCCTTTTCAGCTAGAAAAGATGCCGGAACAACGCCCCCAGTATTCTCACAGGAAGAGTCTGGAGGTGCTTACTAGAAATTCTTCCTCACTAGCACAAAATGATTGAAAAGGAACAAGTTTTAAAGTTTTTGAGCGATTCTAACAATGTGGTTAAGCACCCCTTATATAATTATGTCTTGGGAAGCTTGTGACTGTCTGACTCTTCTTATATGATTTTGAAGCTTAGCAAAATCCTAACAAAATCCTACTCTTTGCTGATGAAAATTAATGAAAAAAGGTTTTTGTGACTCTCGTAAACAGAGTACGTGATTTCTTGAAGTTGCTTTTCATCCAGTTCACTTCCAGAAAAAACAAGGTGTTTGCTTCAAATCTCTAGTTCTGGAAGCATTTGTATTGGTCTGCCAAAGCGTTTCACTATTCTAGCAAGTCACAAGATGTCAGATCTTTAGATGTGGTACTCATCTAATGCATTAAATTCTCAGTTGTTTGTTTCACAAAACCTAAATGTTGGTTTGTCACTCAGCAAGTGTTGCAGGTTTTTTGTGTTCATGCTGTTGCTGACATCACAAAAAATTCTGACCTTATAGGAGAGGCTGCGAGTCCAATAAGACACCTGGTATCCAAAGGTGAACACAGCCGTTCAGCCAAATGCACCAATATGAACTTAACTGCTACTTCCTATTGTCTCTCTCTGCCAACCAGTGTTATCTTACATGTAGGGTGACCAGATGTTCCGATTTTATAGGGACAGTCCAATATTCAGGGCTTTTTCTTATTTTCCTATTACCCCCCACACTATGTCCCTATTTTTCATACTTGCTATCTGGGCACCCTACTTATGTGTTGTGTCTCAGCTAGTTTGTCCTTGGTCAAGTCTTAATCCCAGCCAGACACTGGATAAAATGATCAGTTCACATTTTTGGGTTCAGGAAACAGATATTGAACTTGCTTTAATCTGCCTGTTGAAGACATTTCAGCCCAAATTGCATAATTTCCTCCTGTAATAGCCTTGCATACATATTGAACAGAGAAGTGACAATCTTGTCGTACCCTCCACAGGAGAACCCTCACAGAACAGATGAGGAATTGCCCAATACGTCTCTCTGGATCCTTTCAGAGAACAAAAGAATAGAGCTACGCAAAACTGGCGTCTGCAGCTGTGTCAACGCCACTTCTCAACTGCCAAAAGCCTCCATGCCTGTGGACGTTATTCAACAGCTCTTATTCCACCTGGGAATGGAGAGTTATTTTCCATTAGACGTTGCCTTCATTTAATAAGAGATATTAGATTCTGTATTAGTGGTCTAGTGAGGTTAAAATGACCCTTTATAGCCAAACTATGATCCCATTTGGAAATCTGTTGGGGCCAATGCAGGTGGGTTGTATAGGCTAATGAAATCCCAGTTTGGAGCATTGAAGCATCTGGAGAAGACACTATTTCCGCACTGCAATCATGCAAGATGGTTTGATTATTTCAGCCCTGCCCTACACATCTCATGGGTGTATGAAATTTAAAGTTATACAACATACTGAGAGAAACAACTCATACTAATGCCTGTATGGCAGATCATTTACTAACAGAATTAGACAGAGCAGGTGTGTAAAAATGTACTGAAGCTGTCATGTGGCTGGATCAATGAGAAGTTAGGCTGAATACCCAATACTGTCAGGCAGTAGCATCACGAATGACCCAATATTCTAGATCTTCCGCCCTAGAATTTCCACTCCCATGGAGTATAGCAACAATTGTAGACTAATTAGGAATACCAACCCACAGGAAAACATAATGATTCAGGCATAATTTTAATTACCCTTTATTGTGAGGGACTCTGAGCAAGTGACAAAGCATGTGAAAAAGTTCTTCAGCTCCTTGAGAGGAGTCAGAGAGAGCCGCAGTGTCACATTTTTCTCAAGATGAAAACGCTATTTCTGGTTTAGGGTATTTGTATTCCATGATTCCATATGTTTTTGTTCAGATCAAGCAATAATACAGGATGAAGTGGGACTCTGCTAGCTATTGCCTAAGTACCACACTCCTATCATGCAGCTTTGATAGAAAAATGTCATTACTAGTAATTTATTACTAGTAACACCCCTACATGGTAGCTGCTCTGACTTAAAGGATGCTCAGAGGAGGTCAGATTTTAAAAATACTATTGTCTTGTGCCTATAGGCCCTGATTTGTGAAAGGTCCATAAGCATGTAGCTAATTTTAAGCATGTGAAGTAGTCCCATTTAAATCAATGGGACCACTTGCATGCTTTCGTACCTTACTGAATTGGATCATCATTTGCAGATGCAGTTGATGTAATTTAGCTGTCTGTCTACCTGATTTGCATGTGTACTTGTGTATTCAGATATTCAAATTACTACTTTTGCACCCACACTTAATTGTGGGCACATAAATGAAGGCTGGATTGAGTCTCTGTTCAAAGTCAGGCCCTTAGTTTTTCAAAAGAGTAGAAATTAATCAGTCAAATGATTAAATAAAGTATGTATTAATCTTGTTCTTTTTCACCATTAAGGGACAGTTCATAAGTATTTGCAGTTGATTTTCATATGTGGAAGCTTTTGGCTGAAAGATGCAGTTTCCAAAGAATGTTCGAACAACCAATTTGCTTCCATTTTTTAACCATCTGCCCTCTCAAATCAACGAAAATTACACGTTGCAATCAATCTGTATGCAAACACCACATGGCTAAAGCTGTGTAAGAATAAATGCTATCGCCGAACATCCTATAGTTTTACAGCTTTAGGCCCTCTTCCTGCAAAGATTTTTGAATGTTCTTAATTTAATGAACTGAGAGTACCCTCATTGACTTGTTAAGTTAAGTAAGTGTATATAAATTTTTGGAGGATTGCAGCCTTAGTGAGAGAGATTTTGCTTTCTCCTTCTCTGGGTACTCAGGTGCTATAGTGAAATTTTCTGAATAAAAAGTTTTTATTAATTAAAAAGTGCTTATAAACTTTTTTGGGGAAAAATGCTTGACTTTTTCTGTTTGTAGTATTTTATCAAAAATTTTACTGAAACTATAATTTTAAATAGCTATTGGAATATTTCATTTCCTGAAGACCAGATTTTCAACAGATGAAAAAGTCAATGTTTTCAATTTAAAATTTTCACAGCAATGGCTCCATTTTGAACAGTGTGAAATAGAAACAACTTCAATTTTGACTTTTTGTTCCCTGTTAATCTCTACCAGATACTTTCAGGGACAATTCAAGGTCTTTTCACAAACAACAGACCAATTTTCTGAACTTCCTAAGACAAATTCATAATTTTGTTTTGGGGGATAAAATTAGGTATTTTAATTTTAAAACATTGTTTTCTTTTAACTAGAAGGGACAAGATTTCATTATGAATCAAATGTATCGATACTTCTGAAATCAACTTTGTACATAAATAGTTGCTAAATGAACATTACTGATTTTAATACAACTTCCCTCATGGTCCTGCAAAGCCAGTTTAAATAAAACATTAATGCAGTTTTTAGAAAGCTAAATCAGCAAATTTGAAATTGGCTTTAATAATGACGAGGTTTCCATAGTTAAGTCCAGCAAGGAATTGGACTCTGTTGCTGAGAAACAGTGTCTTGCAAATATACACATACTTCATAGTATACATTGTCAGTGCATATGGGACAAATAAAAGCCATTTGGGAAGAAGTTCAAAAGAAATGTTCCAGTGACTATTGAAACCAAAGACCTTCTGCCCTAAAATGTAAGGAAAATTTAGACCAAATGAGCATATTCCTTTTAATACCCATTAGGCCCAGAAGGATTTGTATTCCAGACTTGATCAAGCTTTAAAAGAGATAATGGTGAGAGAGCTCCATAAAACTGCACATGCTTCTCCAGGGAATCTCTTATGTTCCAGGGAAGGGACTTGAAATAGTAGCACCTTTAAAAAAGTATTGTTTAAAAAATTATTCATTCACGTATGACTGAAACTATGCTCTATTCCAGAAAGGCTTTTCCTTACAGTAACATTTGGCCAGTGTGTCAGCCTTAGTGCCAAAAATGAGAATTAGTTATTTCAGTTTGGTCTGTCTTATAAATTGTAGACTTTCTTTTTTTAAAGTTGCATACATTTTTGTACGGTGGGAATTTTAATTTTGAGGCTCCATATTAAATGCATTTTAACCATTACAGAGCCTAGATCATCTTTGAGTGATCTTTTATTGTCCCCAATCGCGTTCTATTTAATTATATCATTAATATATAAGGACAGCACTAACATTACAAAAAAGGTACAAGCGAGCTGGAGACATATAGGGTGGAGTTCATACAAGAATGGAACACCTCATGCAAGGTTCTCCATACCACTTACGCTCTGCAGTAGTGTATGGAATTATGCAATCATGTGGTAAGGGTTACTGCTATACAGTGGGTGGAGGTAGTAGGATAGGTATAGCAGCTACGCACTTTACACCATCCCCCAATAGGTCAGCATGGGGAGGGGGGACTGTGAGGTCATGCTATAAGTGACTGCTAAGTGCATACTTCTAGTGGTCCAAACCTCACACATAGGAGGGGGTGCAGACTAGTATTCCAGTCAGTAGGCTGCTGTAGCAGTAAGGAGAGACTGTGTTGCATTCCCAGAGCCTGCTTGTAGTTTGGAGGATGGTGGATTCAGTTTCCTCTCCCAAAGGATCCTTGGAGTTCCTTGCACAAAGACTAAGTACATAGGCTTTGTGCAGGGGAATGTAATTGAATGTGCATGGGTGAGTTTGTTTATAGTTTATGCTAAATCTGTTTATGGTAAATCTGCACCTGGATGATTCACAGTTGACTGTATGAAGCCCACCTTCCTTCTTTTTAAGGAATCAAAATATGAGAACATTGTATGTTCTTTGTTTCTACCCGACCTCAAGTGCTACCTGGCTTCTAGAGATTTTAGTGAAATCTTTAGAATTGGCCTGTAAATCTTTATACAAACTCCCCTCAGCTGTACAACAGCAATATGTGCTGATAACCCAGTTTAGAGGAACATTCATTAATTTATTGGTTAAAGATCTTCCTTTATAGGTCCCAAAGTTGTACTACATAATATGCATATATATCTGCAATCAGGGACAGAAATAGCTAATTTAAAACACAACTTTGTGCTTGTTATTTCGTGCATCAATGAGTACATGTGTGCGAAATGTCATTGGTATGTACACTTACCAGTTTGTGCACCAATATTCCCTTGTCTGAAACATTATGGATTCTATTTGTTACCAATGGTAATTGACACCTTGACCTTAAGTGCAGAGAATTCTCTTAAGATGTATCTATCCCCTTGTAACATGCTTCTGTGAAACAAGCAAATCCCATTTCCTGAACACTTTCTTTTTCCATCCTAAGTAATTACCCCTCCAAACTTGGTCTTTCCCTTCTTTACCTTTTCCTTATTATCTACAGACCATTACCTAGCTAAGATATTGTAACTTAGATCACTTGTCTTTGAATGTTCAAAAAATAAATGTTTCTAAGCTGTTAAGTAATATTTTTGTACTATACAAAATGTGTTATGTGAAAATATATTGGTATTGTGACTTGCGAACTTTGTAGACTTACTTATATTTTATTTTAAAATGACAAATAGGAACTTTTTAAAGCTCTGGGGACTGGAATACTTATTACTGGAGGTTTTTAAGAAGAGGTTGAACAAACACCTGTCAGGGATGGTCTAGGTTTACTTGGTTGTGCCTCAGCCCAGGAGGCTGGACTTGAAGACCTTTCAAGGTCCCTTCCAACCCTACATTTCTATTATTATAGCACTTATTCCAGATTTTGAGCATCCCCTTCGATACTGCTGAACTGTAAGTTCTCCCTTCATTGTGTTCAAGGTGTTTTATGGGCAAAGCATTATATGTAGGTTGGACATGCAGAGATCTTCACCCTTGCTTTAGTGCCTTTATGCTACATAAAAGGTCCAGAATGGCAGAAAGGGCCCTGTCAGCTCTGTATCCAGTAGAGGGGGGATTCATTCAGTGCAATAACTGTAGAAGGCAGCCATTAGGCTGCCCTTCAAGGACCCCTTTGCAGTCCCTGCAATAGGGGTGTTCTGGGGCCAGGAGAGCTGTGTAGCTGCAGCACACTGTCTACCATGACTTACACCTGTCTCTAGGGAAGTTGAGGTTAAACTGGGGACCTCACCACCCATGAGAGCAGTTCAGGATTGGGAGGTGATAAGGTGGCTTAAGGCCACTCTAGCTACCTTTCCTTCTGGGCTGTGATTTCAGTAGTGTGCCTCTAAGAGGTGCAGTACAGAATCTCACCTAGTGTGACAGATACAATATATAAATAGGCTTCATTTAGAGTTAGGGAATCATCCTGGGGCAAAGAGACTTTTATTTAGCTGAATCAGGTAATGTGTGCCAAGCCAGCATCTAGGAGCTCTCTGGTCAGTTTAGGTACTATTTGGAAAGCTAATTGAATGACTAGCAAGGATATGGTTACCAAAGTCATCCATGTATAACATAGATAAGAATCTAAGATGACAATGAAAGGGCATAACCACTTTTTCTGAAAATTCATCTCAAACTGTGAAATTATCATCTGGCTATGTTGTAATATTTCGCTATCTTCCTATATTTTCCATCATATGAAAGCTTATTCAGTCTCTGTTTTTGATGTCATCTTTGGTGCAATGTGATCCTGTGGACTGAGGCTACTGGACTTAAGCAGGGAGTTAGGATTCGAGTCCTATTTTTTGTTCACTCAAAAACTTTCTTCCTGATTAGGACAAGTCTCTCAAACTCTGGTCCTTGGTTTCCCTATATGTAAAATGGTGGTGATGATGGTTTACCAATTTTTGTAAAGGTTGATGGATGAAAAGTTATTTATGGATATAAGTGCTGAATAGTTTTTCCACATTTTGTGAATTTTGTAATTACATCATTCTGACTTTGTGATCTCAGTCAGATATCCAGCTGTAATACTCCTCTTTAATCCTTTCTCCTGATTAATTCCTTAATTGCAATGTTTTATGAGTTGAGACTCTTTATTTTTCTCCAGCAGAGTGCAGCCATCACAGGCCTCCTGAATTCACCCTCCATACTACTTCATTGATTGGCTAACTGCCTACGATGGGGGTACTTAAATAGGATTATTTGCAATTGACTGCCAAGATCGCATGACATAAAAAATCTCTAATCTTGAAACTAGGGATTCCAGGTTTGATTTCAAATCTGGATGTTTATCGTCACCTTGTCAAGGCCAGTTCAGTAACATATATAACAAAACTTTTGTTTATAAAAAACAAAAAAAAAAAAAAAAAAAAAAACCCAACATGTAAAGATGGGAATGGTGTACTCAGAGCTAATTATGAAGATAAAATTCTGTTTTTTTTCCTACACTTCTAATACGGTAAGTAAATCTTTGCATTCATGAATCTTGAAATTCATTTAAATGTTAGTCTTTATTTTTATAGTTATTCAAAATTGCAATTTCCTGAGTAAAGCAGCTCAAATTTTCCGAATGTTTATAGTGCATGTAATATTTTTGTCATCAATGAAGCACCATTGTGGCAGATGTTAAGAATATTCTTAAAAAGAACAGGAGTACTTGTGGCACCTTAGAGACTAACAAATTTATTAGAGCATAAGCTTCCATGGACTACAGCCCACTTCTTCGGATGCATATAGAGTGGAATAAATATTGAGGAGATATAGATATAGATATAGATATACACATACAGAGAGCATAAACCGGTGGAAGTTGTCTTATCGACTCTGTTGGACTCTGAGAGGCCAATTAAGTAAGAGAAAAAAAACTTTTGAAGTGATAATCAAGATAGCCCATTACAGACACTTTGATAAGAAGTGTGAGAATACTTACAAGGGGAGATAGAGATTCAATGTTTGTAATGGCTCAGCCATTCCCAGTCCTTATTCAATCCTGAGTTGATTGTGTCTAGTTTGCATATCAATTCCAGCTCAGCAGTCTCTCGTTGGAGTCTGTTTTTGAAGTTTTTCTGTTGTAAGATAGCCACCCGCAGGTCTGTCATAGAATGACCAGACAGATTAAAGTGTTCTCCCACTAGTTTTTGAGTATTATGATTCCTGATGTCAGATTTGTGTCCATTAATTCTTTTGCGTAGAGACTGTCCGGTTTGGCCGATGTACATGGCAGAGGGGCATTGCTGGCACATGATGGCATATATCACATTGGTAGATGTGCAGGTGAACGAGCCCCTGTTGGTATGGCTGATGTGATTAGGTCCTATGATGATGTCACTTGAGTAGATATGTGGACAGAGTTGGCATCGGGCTTTGTTACAAGGATAGGTTCCTGGGTCAGTGGTTTTGTTCAGTGATGTGTGGTTGCTGGTTTGAATAAGGACTGGGAATGGCTGAGCCATTACAAACATTGATTCTATCTCCCCTTGTAAGTATGCTCACACTTCTTATCAAACTGTCTGTACTGGGCTATCTTGATTATCACTTCAAAAGTTTTTTTTCTCTTAATTAATTGGCCTCTCAGAGTTGGTAAGACAACTCCCACCTGTTTATGCTCTCTGTATGTGTGTATATATATCTCCTCAATATATGTTCCATTCTATATGCATCCGAAGAAGTGGACTGTAGTCCACGAAAGCTTATGCTCTAATAAATTTGTTAGTCTCTAAGGTGCCACAAGTACTCCTGTTCTTCTTTTTGTTAAAGAGTGAGTAAACCTAATCATTTATCCAGTCCATCTGCAAATACAGGATTGTTCCCTACAATTAATTTTACTGTGGGGTGGTGGTTTTTTCTCCCATTATCTACTCCAGGGGTTGGCAACCTTTCAGAAGTGGTATGCCGAGTCTTCATTTATTCACTCTGATTTAAGGTTTCGCGTGCCAGTAATACATTTTAATGTTTTTAGAAGGTCTCTTTCTATAAGTCTATAATATATAACTAAACTATTGTTGTATGCAAAGTAAATAAGGTTTTTAAAATGTTTAGGAAGCTTCATTTAAAATTAAATACAGAGCCCCCCGGACTGGTGGCCAGGCCCCAGGCAGTGTGAGTGCCACTGAAAATCAGCTCGCCTTTTGCTCGCGTGCCATAGGTTGCCTACCCCTGCTCTACTCTTTATGTAATTCTGTCATACGTTACATATGTGCTTTGCTCCTATGGAAGTCAGTAGGATTCTGTTACGAAAAAAAAAAAGAGAAAAGAAAAGGGCCTTATTGGTTTGATCCAAAGCTGATAGACTTCAATGGGCTTTGGATCAGGCTCTGAATGTACGAAATATTTTGTCAAACCATGGTTTGTATTGCACGGTTTAAAACTAAGCTTGTTATCTTAGTTTGCCCGAAACAGTTATTTATACTGATTGTGAGATTTAGTACAAGTATTTAGGAGGCACGTCATGCCTGCCTCACTCAGTAAATTTAATGGGATGACTTATCTAAGCAAGATTTTGCTCAAGATGTCCACTATGATGAGAAGGGGGTGATTTTTTTTTTTAAGCAGTATTTCAGAGAACACTGTTTGAATGAGGTAATAACTAGGAAAACTGAAATAATGGAGAAATTTCAGTATCATGGGCAGGGGGACCCCAAAACCCATCTTTGCAAAAATCCATGCACTTGCACTGTGTGCAAGGACTAATTGTAATTTTTCCCTTTGGCAAAGGCATAAAGTGGTTTTTAGCAGTTTGTGATGCTCCTAATCACATCGTAACTGCAACTGCACACAACATATTGTATCGCCACCTGTCAAAGTCTCTCACCCATATTTGTGAAACATTTTATACCAATTCTGTTCTAGTCTCAGATTTGTAGCCTGTGAAAGTAGATGGAACTCGTAAGGCAAATACAACACATAGAACCTGAAATTTAAAATAAAGAAATCACAGTGCAATAACAGAATAAGAGTTGAATCAGTGTAACAATTTATAATGCTTTCATTTCAAAGGAAAAAAATGCTCACACTTGGGAGTTAGCTAACCAGAGGGGAGAAAAATATACTTGATCTGTATTTAGGTCAAATGAAGAATTGGAAAAATAGTTGCAGAAAGAAGTGAAATATAGTGTCCTATAAGCACAATAAGGAAGACATCCATCCTCAAAGCTAATAGTGCCCCTCTGACAAATAACCAGGGATTTTAACAGTTGACAGTAAAATCTAACTTCAGAGACCAGGCTCAACAACACATTGATGTGCCTGTCCAATCTCCACTTGTCTTATTGATCCCCACAATTACCTGGCGCAGGGGCAAATTTTCTGTAAACTAATGCAGTGAGATTAACATATAGGAAAAAATATATTTTTTAAAGAGAAAATTAAAGTAATATATGGATGAATCAAGTTCAATAAAGAACCTTCAAATCAAATTAAGCCCAAACAGAAACGCTCTTAAATTTCCATTTTAACACTGTGATAAATGAAGGGGAGAGGGGTAGCTCCCTTTTATGGACACCCAGCCAGCCAGTTAGCTATAAAGTCCCTCTTGGTGGCTGTACTCTGCTTGCTTTACCTGTAAAGGGTTAAAAAGTCCCCCGGGTAAAGGAAAGGGAGTGGGCACCTGACCAAAAGAACCAATGGGAAGACTAGAACTTTTTAAAATGGGAGGAAAAAACTTCCCCTTTGTCTCTGTTGTTGTTCTCTGGGAAAGAGGGGAACATGGAGCAGTTATGCTGTGAGAAGCTTTAAGCCAGATATGAAAATCATCAGATCATACCTAGAAGTACCTTTATCAACCCAAAAATGTAAGTAGAACAGGAATGTTTAGAAAGACACGATTAGGTTTATTTCTGTTTGTTTCTTATGGCTAGTGGACTCCTCTGTGCTAACCCCAGATGCTTGCTTGCTTGCTTGTAACCTTTAAGCTGAACCCCCCAGAAAGCTATTTTGGGTGCTTAATTTTTGGAATGGCTCTTTTGAAGTCTAGAAATTACATCTGAAAACTCAGGCTTTTTCTTTATTTTTGTTTTTAATAAAATTTACCTTTTTTAAGAACAGGATTGGATTGTTTGTGTTCCTGAGAAACCCAAGGGGGTTTTTGCATTTGTGTGGTGGCAGCAACTACCCATCCAAGGTCAGAGAGAAGTTGTAACCTTGGGAATTTAATACAAGCCTGGAGTGGCCAGTATTAATTTTTAGAATCCTTGCGGGCCCCAACCTTCTGCACTTGAAGGGCCAGAGTGGGGATTCAGCCTTGACAAACACTTTTTAAATTTTTATTTCTAGTTTCTGCCCAGAAATTGAAAATGCTGAATTACTACGTGAAGAGTACTCTCCTGGAAGCCTGAATGGGAATAGAAATTACTGGGAAACTCTCAAACTCTATGCTCTTAAAATTCCCAGTCAAGTTTTGTTGACCTATAGAGTGAGAGTTTGTGCTGTACCTGCAGAGAGCTCATAGCACAGGGACAGGGAGACTAATGTGGTTTTCAGCTACTTTTGCACTCTTCCAATTTTTGGCTGTTCTGGGTACAGGAGTAGGGGCTGTCTACCAACCTGTCCCTGCCTGCCTATGGGCAGCATTCTGCCCAGAATCTCTCTGTTTTAGCTCCAACCCCAACATCCCCCCTCTACCTCAGTGGACTCCCTATGCCAGAGTTTGCATGGGGCTGCATGTCTTCCACAGTCCTTGAATCAGGGAAATATTCCCCAGCCAAATGTGGCACAAGGTCTGGAGCAAGGATGAGACACTCACCCAAGAGGTTTAGATAAAAATTCAAATGTATGGATCATTAGCTAAACTGAATTGACGCTCTGCATCTCCTAAGGTTTGTCTACCATTGCTTAGCCTAGGCTTACCATATGTCCGGGTTTTCCCAGACCCAGCCTCTTTTTTGAGCTGCTTTTCTCTATCCTGGCAGATTTTTCAAATAACAGGAAATGTTTGGGGTGTCGCTGGAGCAGACCAGCTGCAGCTCAGAAAGAGCCTGGCTTGATCAGTTTCCCAATTAGTCCCTCCCTAGCATCCGCAGCTGATTGATCCATTCCCCTGCCAGATCCTGCCTGCCCAGGCCCCAGCTCCCAGCAGGGAGGCGCTGACTGATGACTGTTGCTGCGTCCTGGGCTTGCGCCAGCTGCCCTGCCATTGTGACAGGGACAATGTTGCTCCCCACCTCCACTGAGTACCCCCACCACAGGTACCTCCTCCAGCTCCCTTCCCCTCCCCTCCAGCTCTTCCCCCTCCCTCCCTGCCCCCAGCAGTGTTGTCTTTTTGGGAATCTGAAATATGGTAATGCTAGCTTAGTCCATAGGCAGATGTATTTAGAATTTCCTGGCTCCAACTGTCATCCCTGAAGGAATCTGGGTAACAAGCTCAGTGTGTAGCAGAAACAAACTTAAAATACCCTTCTGCTCTTAAAAGTTACTTTGGAAAAATGGCCATCTCTTACTCTGCAGATCTGGCGTGTGTAATCAGAGTCACACTTTTAGCGCTTTTATTGGTGGTTGCTTTTGTTAGTTCTGCAGAGCCAATCCAGTTGTGGCCTGGATACTGTTCCTTCATATGCATGATCAACAGAATTGTTAATTAAGTTCCAGGTGGGTGAGGTAATATCTTTTATTGGATCAGCTTCTGTTGGGTGAGAGAGACAAGCTTTCAAGCTACACAGAGCTCTATTTCAGGTCTGGAAAAGTGCTAAGAGTGTCACAGTTAAAGCCAAGATTGAGCAGATAGTTCAGCATAAGTAGTTAACACACATTCAAGGTGAACAGAGGTATTAATGGGCTGCTTCACCTTGAATGGTCCCTTAGAATAAAAGATATTACCTCACCCATCTTGTCTGTTGAATTTCCTGGGACCAACATGGCTACAACACTGCCTACATATTTCAAAGGACAGTGGCCTGTTAACACCCACTGCCCCAAGTTTTTTCCTGCCTTCTTTTCCCCCTATAACTGGATAGGTGTTTAGTGGGTTATAGATTGTTGTAATAAGCCATAAATCAAGCATCTCTATTCATTCCATGAATTTAAGTTCCCAGGATTGTCTTTTAAATGTGTTGAGCAGCTTTTCTTTGAGAATGAGGACTGTGAGGTCAGATACTCAGTGAATGCTTATCAGTATTCTGTGAGAGTTCATTCGAGAGCATAGTGATTGTCTGAGTTCACCTACATAGTTGTTGTTGGGGCATTTGCACTAGATGAAGTTCACCAAATGTTGTGATACCCATGGATCTTGAAAGGTGTGTTGTGAGGGGTGTTGATCATCAAAGCAGTGGAGATATGTCTGCAGATTTTGCATCTGTTGTTTTGGTAGGGTCTGGTGCCGCTTTGATTTGGTGTGTCCTGGTCTGTGGGACCTTGTTTCTGATGAGGAGTTTGGGGCTTGTTTGAAGGTTGAAAGACGGGTTCAGGAAAGATTTATTTTAGGATGGGGTCCTCATCAAGTACAGGTTGTAACTGTTTGATACCCCTATGGGTTCCAGTTTGTGGTGGTAGGTGACAGCTAGAGGTGTGTGGTCGGAGGGGGGTTATTTCCATATTGAAACAAGTTCTCTAGGCTATTTGGGTGGTCCATTCCATGATGCTATCTACTGCTCTGGTGGAGTGTCCTTGTTTAGTGAATGTTTTTTAAGTGTGTTAAGGTGTATCCTCGACTTTCTCCTCTGAGCATATTCTACAGTATCTGAGTACCTGGCTATAGATAACAGATTTCTTGGTGTGTGGGGGGGTTACTGGATCTGTGAAGGTAAGTTTGGTGATCCATGGGTTTCTTGTATATGGTTGTCTGTAGGATTAAGTTGTAAAAGCTCATCATGATGTCCAGGAAGCTGATACTAGTGTGGGTGTTCTGGAGAGAGTTTAATGGATGGGCGGTTGTCAACAAAGTTGTGATGGAAATCTATGAGGGAGTTTGGGTCATCTGCCCAGATGCTGATCTCATTGATGTATCTCAGATATGTCATTGGTTTCATGGTGCATTTGTCCCAGAAATACTTTATCAAGATGGCCAAAGAAGAGGTTGGCATATTCTGTACAAAATGTTTGTTGTCGAATGTCACTATTATGAGTGAGGATGAAATGGATGAGTTTGGCAATGTGTTTAGGATGGATATATGAGGGTTGTTCATTATTTTGTAAATATTTGAGTTTGGCAGTGATGCCAACATTGTGAAAGATGTTGATGTGCAGGGAGGTGACATCCATGGTGGTAAGGATGGTGTTCTGTGGGAGGTTATTAATGTTGTAGAGTTTGTGGAGGAAGTAGGTTGTCGTGGACGAAGCTGGTGCTTTGTGTGGCGAATGGTTTGAGGATGGTTTCTGTGAGTCCTGCTATTCTTTCAGTAAGAGTGCTGTGGCCAGATATGATGATTCTGCCTGGGTTCCCTTGTTTGTGTGTCTTGAAAAGAATGTAGAAGGTCCATAGGGTGGGTTCATGAGGGATGAGGTTGTAGTTTTATCCTTGGAGTTGTTTAGGGAACAGATTTAATATCTCCTTAAATTCCTGAGTAAATTGTGGTGTGGGGTCATTTGTGAGTTAAACTCTAGATTTCACCTCTCAGTCCTCATCCTCCAAGAAAACCTGCACAATGACTTCATTAGATGACCCTGGCAGCTTAAATTGCAAAATCATGGACTAAATAGAGACACTGGATTTATTACAACAATCTATAAACCTCCCCGCCGCCAGCTTTTTTCCCCTTTCCCCCTGTGACTGGAGAGGTGTTAATGGGCCACTTCATCTTGAATGGTCCCTTGAAATGTGTTAACTACTTATGCTAAACAATCTGTTCCACCTTGTATTTAGCTGTGACACTCAGGGCTAGTCTACACTGCCATGGCAGCGCTTTAACGTGCCTTGTGTGGTTGTGGCGCAGAGCTGGGAAAGAGCTCACCTAGCGCTCTTTAAAAAAAACAAAAAACACCTCAACGAGGGGCGTAGCTCCCAGCGCTGGGGCACTGTTTACACTGGCACTTCACAGCACTGAAACTTGCTATACTCGGGGGTGTTTTTTCACACCCCTGCGAGAGAATGTTGCAGTGCTGTTAATTGCCAGTGTAGACAAGCCCTCAGAGAACCTTTCCCAGCCCCGAAGAAGAGCTCTGTGTAAGCTTGAAAGCGTCTCTCACCAGTAGAAGTTGGTCTAATAAAATATATCGTCTCACCCACCTTGTCTCTCTAATATCCTGAGACCAACATGGCTACAAGAACACTGCATACAATTTAGTTCCAGTAACACTAGTGAAAGCCCATTAATAGGCAATAGGGCTACACTGATGACACTGAAACAGACTCTGAAGGCATAGATACTGCAGGCACAATTTGTCTCAATGAACTATGCACTTTGACTCTCAAATGATTACATTAAAGGGAGTCATTGAGAGGAGAAACATGGAATTCATCGATTTTTAAGGT
Organism: Trachemys scripta elegans; assembly: GCF_013100865.1. NCBI lineage: Eukaryota > Metazoa > Chordata > Testudines > Emydidae > Trachemys > Trachemys scripta. The sequence goes on along the minus strand of NC_048299.1, from coordinate 53,062,312 downwards.
CAGAAGAGGACCATTATGGTCATTTTGTCTGTTCTATGTAGTAGACCATGGTGTCATCTAATAATTACTGCATCAAGCCCATAATTTATGGTTGAGCTAGAACATATTTTTAGACAGACATTCAGTCTTGAGTTAAATTTCAAGTAATGGAGAATCCACTACATCCCTTGGTAAACTATTCCAAATGCGTAATTACCACGACTTAATCATTTGCACCTTTGTCCAGTGTGAATATATCTAGCTTCAACTTCCAGCTATTCGATGTTATGCCATTGTCTCCTAGATTAAAGAGTTCTCTATCAGAAATCTTCTCCTCATGTGGCTACTGAAAGGTCATGGTCAAGACACCTCTTGATTCAACAATGCTCTTTCTAGAAGGTCACTTCTTAGAATAGAACTGTATTTAAGTGTCTTAACCATTTAATGTCAATGTGTTCACAATATTCATTGGTCAGGAAGATCTGTCTTTACTTGGACCCAAATCCTGCAAACACTTATGTATGTGCTTAAATTTACACACACGAGTAGTCCCATGAGGCTCAATGAAACTACTCACATTTGTAAAATTAAGCATGTGTATTGAGTTTGTGGGATCTGGGCATTGTGTGGAATGTTTACATTTTCAGGGGTTTACTGATATTTAGCTGTGCATTTCCCATTGATGATGATGTGACTCCTGCAGCATATTAAAAATCTTCATACATCTATACATATTCATAAATATGAAAAAACAAAATGCTATAGAATATTCTTTTAGGCACTGTACAGTTGAATATTAGCAGGCTAAATGCAAATCGGAGACATCTTTAGATATTCTAGATCTAATTCCTGATTCAGTTATAATCAACCAATTAAAACATGGTCCATGGCTAAAAATCAGCATGGGTGTAAAACACTAGGAAAATGACTGACATCAAAGATTAAGGTTAGATTAAACAAAATATAATTACAGGCTGGATTTCTGCCAAAAGAGAGAGAGGGCTTGGCAGAAAATGGAATAGCCTAATGGTCCCTTTACATACTCCTGATATGCTGTAAAAATATGTGTATAAGAAAGCAACGGTGTCATGGCAATAATACATGTATTGTATGTATTTTTGCTGCTACTCTGGAAATAATGGTTTCTGCCTTGCAGGATGTGTAGTTATTTACACCTGTATAAAGTGACTATAAATGGCTATCAAATCACAAGGGAAACATTCTACACCCACTTTGCACAAGTGTAAATGCACAGAGCAGAACTGGGCTAAAAAAGCTGAAAGTACTAAGTGATGCAATGTGATAATACACTAGTGGTAGGACCCTAACCCCTGCTCTGGCCTGTTTTACACCAAAAGACTTGAGCCCCATAAATTGGCCCTAAACGCCCAATTGCAGGCTAGGGAAGAAGTCTCAGAATATAGTCACTGTGGTGTAGAGCTGTAAGTCCATCTTCTAAAGACAACTCTGCAAGCAGTGGTGTAATAGGTGTATTTGTCTGTGGCTGAGGCAGGAGATGCAGCACGCAGTGCTGTAGATATTCTGGACAATACAGCAGCCCTGGGAGGCTTCTGTACATTTTAGTTCTCCAGGGCTGTTACACACACGCACTGTCTTTGGGGCTCATATATAGTGTAGCTTCTTTACTTTCAAATGACACTTCACAAGCTGGGGATAGTTTTTGGCAGAAAGGCCACAATTTTGTTTGTTCAATAAACATTAGGAATGGAAACCCACAAAGAAGGGGAGTGAATGTAGCCTTTGCAGCAAAGGATAGCTCTAGCTGCTCAGCCTAAGCATGTTTGGATTGGCAGATCCCAAGGTCAAAATGCCTACTTAGCTAGGGACTGTCTGATGTAGGCTTGGCCATGCTCCATCCCAGAGAGAGGATTAGAGCTACTGTTGAGAGAGACTCCAGGCACACTCTGCGATTGAGTGTCTTAGTCCAAGCTATCCAATGAATACCACAATTCTGGGAGATATATGCCCCTCTCTACCTACCATCCCAACCCAAACAACTTGCCCCCTTGCTGAGACTATATCTTCCCCAAAGTTGTGACAAAACATACTGGAATGTTTGGAAAACCAAACATGATTTAGACTTGGTCAGAACAAAGTCGATAACACCATGGTTAGTCATCATTACAACATTAAATGTCAATACAACGTCCTGAGGATAATGTGCTTCCTTCAACCCCGTGGTCCAATGGGTGGGTGGGAAAACCTTGCTGCTGCAGAAGAGGAGTGTAAAATGATGGTGATGGAACTATTTCCCACCCTGTTAATCACAGTGCTCCTTAGAGCTGAAGGAGCAAACTCTTGCACAGATGAATACAAGGGTGGACTATGATTGGTTGGAGGGAGGCGAGGGTGGGGTGTGGGGGGAAACCCCTGGCGTCAGACTGGATTTGCTGCAGGTTTTCCTGGATTATCTTCCCCCATCCCTGCAAGCCTGTGTGGAGTGGATAAAGGGAGTGTTAAGGGGTGGCTGATAAGTACCTGAGTTTTATGATAAAATATCTTGGAAAGAAAAAACATCTGCTCTAAAAATGGTGCAATAGTATTGTAATAAAGGGTTAATGTGGTTGATGAATAGTTTGAGAGAACATTTTTCAGCTAATGGTAATGCAGTATCAGGATTTAATGACTCGTAGGTATAAATGTAGAGTTGTAGTTGCAGGACAAACAATAAAATGTCTGAGAACCTTTTGTTTCACCAGTAGGGTGAGCAACATAGCTGTTTCAGCTCCTGTACTTACTCCTGGAATTACAAAATCAGTGCCAGAGATACTATGTCATTTAACATATGCTATAGCTAGGAGATGAGTCTCTGTGAGAGGATCCCAAGAGCATCAGAGCTTAAGAGATCTAAAAAAATCACTTATATCCTTCTGAAACAAAATTGAGGAAATTTAGTGTTCATGAAAGTTAAAGGACAAGCCTTTAAGACAGCTTTGTGGTTACTTTGTGCTGCCAGAACAGCACAAAACAGCTTGACAAAAAATGTAGAATCTAATTGGGGTGCCCTTGGCTCACAATGTCAGATGGCAAAAGGCTCCCTGTTATGTAGAAGTAAACTCCAGTAGACCTGACCAGCTCAATACACTTCTGTGACACTAAACATGCCTGTAGACACATCCTGCACATTATTGTAATAATCTTTGTCCAATATATGCCTTGGCAGGTATCATTTGAAAACTAATAACTTGCTGGTCATTAATATTCTTGCATGATGTACATACACAATTTGTATTAAGAGTTGGGAAGCTATGCTAAAATTATGACTAAAATGTGTTTAAACCAAACATGCCAGAAGGGGTTGGTAAACAGGTCTGTCCAGGTCTTGAAGACAAATGAAGCAAGGTTGACCAGAGACACTGGGATTGCAATTGACATGTGCTGTAAACATAGGGTGACCAGATAGCAACTGTGAAAAAAACAGGATGGGGGTGGGGGGTAATAGGCACCTATATAAGAAAAAGTCCCAAAAAACAGGACTGTCCCTTTAAAAACAGGACATCTGGTCACTCTATGTAAACACAATAATCAAACCTCATAAGGTGGCTGGAGGTCAGCATGTCTGCACCAGCTTCGTCATCAGGCAATGAAGGCATATGGGCATGCAAGATAAACAAAGTTATCAACTTGTTACCAAGCGAACAAGTGGCAGAAGAGACAGGAGAGAGAAGCTTGGTCTGGGTTTTACTTTTCAAATAATCCATTTCAATGGTTTACTGGTTTATAAAGAAAGGGAGGGCTGAACTTCAAGTGATAAGCAAGTGAATCAGCTATTGTATACAATATGACTGTATTATAAGAGTGTATGAAGTGAGGTTTTTTCCAAAAAAAGGTAATGGCACACTAGTGATTAATATCATTGTGAAATGTGTGTATTAACATTATGTAAAGAGTTATGGGTATCATTTGTATTAGGCTGTACAATCTGCCCAGAGAAGTGGGGGAATGTCATTGAACTTGGGGGAGATAAGCAAGGACAGGAGCCATATTTGGCATCCTTCACTAGACAGATACAAGAGGCCAGAGTTCTTGCAAGCTGGATACTTCAGTCAAGGAGGAGTTGAATCTCTGGAACTGAAAATAGGTAAGAAACCTGCTTAAGCAAAGATCTTTCACTTAAGAAGACAAGGGAAGCCAGCACCTTATACTTCTGTGGAAGGTCCAGACTGAGGGAAAGTCAGCCATGGCGAGGAAAACTAATGACTGGTTAGAGAAACCATCTTGAGCAAAGTCTGTATTTTGCTAGATTAAGTTTTAGATTTTAAATGCATATTTTCACTTTTATTTGCTTGTAACTTTTTCTAACTTTATTCATTGTACTTGGCGTCACTTAACCTGTGTCCTATTGTAAATAAATGTTTTATTTTACTATAAATAAACTCAGTATGGTGTTTAAAGGGAAGGGTTTATTCACTCCAGTCAAGTTACAAAACCACATTAGCTTATTATCATTAGAGCAGTGGTTCCCAAACTTGTTCCGCCACTTGTGCAGGGAAAGCCCCTGGCGGGCCGGGCTGGTTTGTTTACCTGCTGCGTCTGCAGGTTTGGCCGATTGCGGCTCCCAGTGGCCGCGGTTCATTGCTCCAGACCAATGGGACTTGCTGGAAGCGGCGCGGGCCGAGGGACGTACTGGCCGCCACTTTCAGCAGGTCCCATTGGCCTGGAGCAGCGAATCGCGGCCACTGGGAGCCGTGTTCGGCCGAACTTGCGGACGTGGTAAGTAAACAAACCAGCCCGGCCCTCCAGGGGCTTTCCCCGCACAAGCGGCAGAACAAGTTTGGGAACCACTGCGTTAGAGGAACAAATGAGCCTTATTTCTCTCAGCTGACCAGGAGAGCGCTGGACACTTCAGGGCACATGGTTTTGGGGAAATGAAGAATTGAGAATGTGTTGGTGTCACCCTGCTGGTTGTAACCAAGGCTGGTGGAAGCTGAAGTGGGACTGTAGACAGGCTGCTGGAATCAGAGCTGCTGACCCAGGGCTATCTAGCACACAGACACTCAAGGTGTGACTTGCATGCTGTGAGCAGTCTAGGTTGGGAGCTACAACAGCAAAACATTGTAAGGCACCCAAGGTCACAGTGCAAGTTATGATACAACCCCTGACTGGTCTGTATTGTGTCCCCCTACCCCAAACTGTGACCCCCTGTGGCAACCTTACACTCTGCTGTCATATTTCTTTTAAATGTGTCCTGTAATATTTATTTGAAAATAAATTACATGGTTGTCATTCCTATCACAGTGAAATGTATGTAACAATGCTGTATATATGACAGGTTTCAGAGTAGCAGCCGTGTTAGTCTGTATCCACAAAAAGAACAGGAGTACTTGTGGCACCTTAGAGACTAACAAATTTATATAACAAATAAATATAATTTAGTATAATGTAATTTATTTAACAAATACATTCATTAGTCTCTAAGGTGCCACAAGTAATGCTGTATATGAAATTATGGATACTCTTAGATATTACATTTTGGAGTCTGTAAACCAACAATGGAGGCAAAATAGGTTTCCTTCCAGACAAAGGGGCGAGACAAACATCTCCCATGCAAAGGGAGCAGAGAGAGGCCAGAGACATTTGCATCAGAATTTGCAAGGGAAATATCTGCATTGGAGATCCCGGGGACTGGGGGCGGGGGGACAAGAATTAACGTGGTGTTGGGTCAACAGGGGACAGCGGAGTTCTTCTTGGCTCTGGCCAGTAGGACAATGAAGTTTGGGAACCTAAGGAACTGCTGACAGACTTAGGGGGTATCCATCTCCTGAGGGAACAAAAAAACCAGCACTTTGATTCTATGAGGGTTGGATCCTGGCTGGAACAATCAGTCAGGCTGGTGAATGCTACCAGCTGGTGTGAGTAAAAAAAAAAAAAAAAAATCTATTAACCAAAGCTATATCTTGCTAGAATTAAGTTTTAGACACCAGAAAGCATGCTGTTTTTGTTGTCTGTAAGCCTTTCATGCCTTTCACTCTTGCATGAAATCACTTAAGACTATATGTTCTTTGTTGTTAAACTTATTCTCAGTTTTACTACAAACTGTTGTGTACTGGTTCTTTGGAGGCAGCGAACTTGGTGTTACCTCAGTGAGTGTTCAGTAAGTTGGTATGGACATTGCAGAGGAGATGGTTTTGGGACGATGAGGGACTGGAAAGACTGTTGGGGTCACCCTTAAATGAGTAATTGAGCTGGTGGAAGCTCAGGATGAGACTTTTGTGCTGTAAGCAAGCTGCTGGTATCAGGGTTCTGAGCCAAAGCCTCACAGCCTAAGGGTTACAGATGCTGACAGAACGCTCAAAACATCACATTGATATATTTGCTTGCCCAAAATATTGGGAAGAGAAGTACTAGATAAAAATGTCAAGTAGCCAATTCCTTATTAAAGCCGAGAGTTTGTGTGCCTGGCTGATCTGTTACAAAGGGCATAACTTTCCTGACTGTCCTGTAAATAATACAAATTAACTAAAAGTGCAAAGCTACAGTGAACGAAGGCCACTTTACTTAATGCAAGTGTCCACACAAGAGCTTAAAGTGCTTTAATTTATGCACATTATTAATGTGTCTTAAATTTCTTGAGATTCCCCAGGCAGACACGCCCAAACTCTTAGTCGCCACCCAAGTATTAACATTTGAGCCATCATGCAGGAACTATATACATGGGCAAAAGAGAAATGACAACAATAGTCCACCTGAAATGAGCAAGATTTAAGTGGGAGGATATTTTGCATCCAACCTCTTACCAAACTACTATTCCATTTCACTGGTGGTGACTGAAAGTGATTGCTATTGATAGTGTGAGCAGGTGACTGCCTTCGCTCTGCTTCAGATACAATCCAGACTGGTTGCAGTGGGGCACTTACCCTTCCAGCAGATTGGTTTCAGTCACAAAGGGGACTTAAATAAAAAATCATGAAATCCAGCCCAAGCTGTTACCTTAGGTTTAGCTGCTCCCAGGATTCCTTCCCAAAGAGTGCAGAGCTCACACCCTCAATTTTGTCTAAAGAGCCAGTCCTGCTTGATTTATATGCAGATAATGAGCCACCTTCAACAATGAGTCCACAAAACTTCCTTAAATCATATTATTTTTATTCCAAATAGATGGTTATTTTTTTACATCCTATCAAGATATTAATTGCCACTGAGAATGCTTTAATTTGAGGAAATTCATATTCCCACTCTGTTCTACATCTTTCTCTTTCAAATTGACATCATCTGTAGTTCTTAGTTATTATGAACAGTGTTTCTAATCTATATCACTTGAAAAGAAAACAGAAGCACTTTTCCATGGTTGCTTCATGGCCATCTTTAGTTTCTGAATCCTCTTTAACATGGTATAGTAGATCTGGAACTTACAGTACAGTTGGACTATAACAATGAATACATTTTCATTTGTTTCCTTACTCCACTGATTTGTTGCTTTGTATCAGAGATAGGATCAACAGGGTGTAAGATGTATTTAACTGTTAAGAACAATTAAAAAGTTGAAAGTATTAATGAGGTGTACAGGAAATGTTTTAGTACTGAGGTACTAACGTGTGGGTAGGTGGAAAGAGTGGAGTAGTTTTCTGAATACCTTGCATTTCTTTGCTAGTGAATTTATAGCCCACTAAAGGGTGGTCTGGAAGAATGGTGCACTTTGAAAATAAATGTCAAAATCAGAAATACCTGTATCAAGGGCATACACAAGGCTTTTAAGTAACAAGTCGCGTAATTACTCATAAGTAATAAATGAGACTCCTGGTTCCAAGATGCTTTCACATAAAGGTAGGTTGAGGGAGTCTCTCTTGTAATTTTTTTAATGATGGAGTGTAATATTAATTTCAGCACAACTGGACAAGAAGGGAGGGCAATGTAATTTATCAAACTGACATGACCTGAGTTACTGGAATTCTTTATAGTTTGTTAAAACTTATTTTTAAGCGTGCCAAATTCAGGCTACAAAATGTTTCTCAAACGGGGGACCAGTGCATCCGTATATATACTGTGGAAAGTTAGTGATCCATAGCACAAAGCCAGGTAACACACCCCTAATTCATACATAGGCTTCTTATCACTGATTATTTTGCAGGGGGGAGGCTAAAATGAATTCCTGTTAGGTTTCCTTTTAACCCTTCTCCAATAGCATGTGTGGCTATTGAGCATCATTACTCCGCTGGCTCGGGAAGTTGATGGTTCCATCATCTCAGTAGCTCTAACACTTGCCAGCCCTCTACTCACTAGTAGGAGCTAATCAGATCATGGGGCAGCAGTTTGGGAAAGACAACAGTCTCTGTGCTGCTTCAGTGGCCCTGTCCCCACACAGTGCAAGAGGATGAGGAGTGGACAGAGCTTTGGCTTAGCCACCATTATACACTAGCATAGCTATACTAACCAGCTTGCCAGGGAAAACATATTGTGGGAGGTATCGAGCTGGTCTGATTCTCATGGTAAAGCCATGACTGAGCCCCAAGAGAAGCAAAAGAATAATGCAGCTTTCTAGAAGTCTTCTTTTTGGACCTGTTTGATCATTTTCATTGTCTTTTTCTCCTCCTTTTTCTAGAAGCTCTAATACCTCAGACTAGTATTCCCTGATTTATGTATTTGGTGACATTTCCTTTAGTGCAGGCTTCACTTTATTGTGTTTTCCTCGAGCAGTGGTGAATAATTCATTGTGTTTAGTGAGCTACTGGTTATACATGTATAAAATAAAATAGTTCATAGCATGAAATTCAATATAAGATATTTGTGCACTTCTAACAAATACATAAATCAATAGTAATTCTCAAGAAAGACCAAAAGTTCCCAGCACAGTGAGAACCACAGAAAATCTATTATGGGGCTCCTTAGAAATAAAACTGGTAAATACATATCTACAATTTTATACCCCTCCCCCAATTTTTCCAAGATATAACAATAGATCTGGTTTCTGATAGTTGCATATAACCCATTGAACACCTTCAGAATGAAACTGTGTTTAGGTCAGTGCCAGAATATCTTTCTAGAATGCTTTTAGAAATTCTTCTCGGTACTTAAAATCCCTGGTCACATCTGACACACTGAACTAAGTTAAAGAGGATGGCAGATGACAAAAGCAGTGGTGTATGTGTGTGTAATGTGACTCCCCGCTCAATGCCCATTTGTGCTGCTCTGAACTGTCTCAAAAGGAAAATTCAGCCAGCGCCAGGAATTCTCCTGACAGAAGGGTATAAACCCAGCATTGTTGGCTATACACCACCCATCTCCCGGTCTTTGGGGACATGGCTAGGGGCATGAGGGTGCCATTTCCAGCCAGTAGAGAAGTGTCTAGAGGACCATTCTAGCCTTTAACATTCTAGTAACTTAAAACTGTCTTTAGGCTGCTCTTAATTAAACAGGGTTCATTTACCTCGGGTTAGATTGTGGGATCAGGGCAGAACATTTTCCCAGTTACCTTGGGTCCTTTGACAAGTACAGTACGGCTGAATGCAGGGATCTGGCCCCTAGTGTCTGATATGTGTGTTTGTGCATAATAGATATGTATGTAAATATTTCTGACCTCTATGTGCTTTGTCCTAGCAACTTTTACGCTTCACCAGTAATACTCCACAGACACCACCCCCAACTCGTAGCATTTTCCCCCTCTCAGTAACTTTCAGTCTCTTTTGGCTTTATCTATTACTGGACCTTAAAGCTCTGTAATGCAAGTGAGTGGAACACCAAGTGTTCGGTATTTCAAAAAGACAAAAAGGTTTTCATTGCAGCAGATGCTACCTTTAGGAAGCTATTTTTTTTTCTGAAAAATAATCATATTTTCAAAACTCTACCATCAGCATTGTTTTTTTTAAAAAAGTTTGTAATGTACATTACTGTGATACATAGGGAAATACTGTGAAAGGCGTATTCAATAGAGATTTGCTCCTTCAAAGCACATGTTCTATTGGAGGCATAAAAATGTATATTTAATGTCTCTTATGTAATGAAACTCTATTGAGTAAGTACTATAATTATGGTTCAATCTCAAGCAAAGGAATTATGAAATAATCCTTTGTTGATGAGCTTGATTATATAAGCCCTCACCTACTTCTGCCCTATCTTTGGTCTGGACACAAGGCTCTTGGATACTCATTAACATACATTCTGAGCCTTTTGAACAAACTGTCTTCCCCACGCAGGTACAGTATATTTAATTTACTGAAGAATATATCTTAGATTTATTCACACAATTAAGCATAAATAAAATAAATAGATGGAAGGTCAAATGAAAACGTGCAAGGAAGCAAATACAATTGTTCCATAAAAAACACATTTGGATCATGAAAGCATTAAAGGAATAAAATGATTGATGACAAAGCCTATCATTTTATTTCACAGTTGTTCTTGCATTGTGCAGCACAATGGGAATCATAATTTATTTGGGGCAGAGGATCCACATGTGCAAACAGTAAATCAAATTCGAAGTATGACATTTAAAAGATCTGAAAATATATATATATTAAAATGATACAATGAAAGCTCTACTTTATAATGAGGCATACCAGGTCCCAGGTCCTCCTTGAGTCATATAGAGACGCCACTTAAGTGAGCATGATTCTAGAATATTAAAGGCAACACTGTTGAATTGTGCAGAAACATGACATTCATAATTATTGACGTAGTCTTAATCAGATATTTATATTTTGCTATTGCAGGGAAGATTGGCATAACTAATGCCTTCTAATCTTGGAGTTACCTTGGATAATTTGCTAGATTTTTTTTTTTTCTTTTCAATAGACCCTCAAATAAAAGGAAGTGGTATTAAAGCCAATCATATAGACAAAACAAGGATCTCCTCACTGACCTATTCTTGGGGCAGTTTGGTACACACAGACTATAAAATTACAGTCTAGTCCTTAGCCATTTGGGGCCTGATCTAAAGCTCATTGATGTTGATGGCTCACGTCCTGTATTTCTGCAGCAAAATGTAATAGTCATAACTAAGCAGTTACAAAGAAACATCCTGCAGCTTTTCAAATCTCTAAAGAGTAGAGAGCACATACAGTATTCTCAGTAAGTTTTTGCTGCTATTGTTGCTCCAAGATGCTCTAATAGAGTGATGCTGCTGTTACGGCCTCTGAATTAGCCTATTTTCTTGGTGGAGAAAAATCACGAGCCAGGTCATTTGTTGTTTGCAAGGTTGTTTGCTTCAAAACTGTGTTGTGATGATACTTCTGTGGCAACTTCATTGAGATTAGGAAGAAAATATTGAAAGGGTAGTGTGAACGTTCTTAGGCTTTTCTCACTGCAAAATTCAGCCGAAAAAATAGACCAGTATTTTTTTTGTCCTGAAAGTTGCTATAGAGGCTTCTCAAAATGACAAGATGAAATTCTTCAGTCTTGTTTTTTATGTTTTCAATTAAAAAGATAAAATAGAATTTACGGCCAGAATGGATCATTATGTTAAGGAAAAGATAATGCTATGACTTGTGTGAATTGGACTCAGAGGGTAGAGTGACCAGATAGCAAGTGTTGGAAAATCGGGAGGGGGGGTAATAGTTGCCTATATCAGACAAAGCCCCAAATATCAGGACTGTCCCTATAAAATCAGGACATTTGGTCACCCTATCAGAGGGAGAGAATAGTTCCTGTAAATAAACGATAAGTCCACTGAAAACTGATCTCCTCCAAATACCCTTCCTTTTTTTGGGGGGGGGAAGGAGGGGTTTCTTTTGGGGGGGCGGAGGAGGGGTTTAACTGCAGATTCTCTTTCCCAAGCTATTAATAGCAGCTATATATATATGCTGTGATAACATCTCAGCAGTCACTCTTATTTTATTTTCTTCTTCTTTTTTCTTTTTTTCCCCTTGCCTTCTTGCACTTCTGGGGCTGTCTGGCCCATTTTAGACTAAAAATAGCTCTGCTGCTGCTGTTAAACGTGATGAATTCATCGCCCACGCACTCCCTGCTTAGAAGCACAATCTCATCTCTTTCTGTACTTCCCTAGAATTGCAGGCTGAAGGCTGCTGCTAGCATGAAGTGTATTGTTCAAAGGGAGATGATGTAGGGAGAATAAGGGGATTATATTTATATTTATATTTATATATATATTTAATAAACGTTGCTTAATCTTGATTCCCACTATGGTCTTCTGAGATACATATGTGTTTATGTATGTGTGCAGTTAGTCTTAATTGTTACTTAGTAGGGGAATATTATCAACCTCTGGTTATTGTTTTCATACAGGGCCCAGATAGAAAACAGCATTACAAGGACTGAGAAAAGATTTGCAGGGGTTTGCTCTCAGAAATAATTATGAGGTGATATTATGCCTATTGGATTAATGACAAAATGATAGTATAAGATTTTAGTTGGAGATTTGAGCAAAATTATAAAGGTCCAGTAAGATATAGTCATAAACATCTGAAGTGCTTTTTTAGATATGAATTCTGATCCTCTTGTAATAAAAGAGTTAGTTGTAGGTTGTAGGAGTTTCAATTAATTTAATCTTTTTTTTTTTCAGTATAGTATTTTTTTTGGTATATTTAACCAGGAAGACTAGATAATCAATATTGAAAGTGGAACTGGTTTCAGATGACAATGTGAGAGAAATAGCACTGTGAGAACTAAATTTTCAGTTGGGCTTGAAGAGATTCTTTTTTAAATCATGATCAAATCTCATTGCAAACTCTCATGTCTCATGATTTGTTTCCCTGCTAGATTTGTTCAGTCCAACTAGGTGTGATTTTGGTTTTACACTGTTTCTACATCAATATAACTCCGTTGTCTTCAGATGAATTATTCCTGTTCTCCCTGATGTAACATCAGAGTCCAGCCTTAAATATGGCCCATTTACTGCAAAGATGGTGTTTACAGTTTTATTTAAAAAAAAATATTGCAGTACTATTGAAGGGAATGACAAAACTATTATAGATCTACTAGATTTGGAATAATGGTCTGTGGATATATACTTAATCAGACCTGGCTATCATCAACTGGTGAGCTGTAACATGCAGTATTGAGGATATACTATAAGACATTCAGCTGCAGGCCTCTGATACTTGAACTAAAGGAGAATCGTGGTTGGTTGTTATAGGGTTTCCTCTTTTCAGACTAGCCACTAGTGTGGAAGATCAGTTCTTGATGTTACGAATTGCCTTTTCCCTTAGAGCAATTCAGTTAAGTTTGAGATAGACCAGGTGGATTTTAACCATTTATTGAAAACCACAATAGAACCCAAATGAATGATCATAGGATACAGTACAGCAAGTAAAGTAAACAATCTCACTCCCTGCTGAGTGCTCCGACGAGGCGTCCTGGTTGCGAGCTGACGAACCTACCTCTCTGTCCCTTGTCTGTCACTTCTCCACATGGAGTGGCTCTTGATACCCCCCTATATATATGAAGTTACACATGCTCCTTGTGATGGTCACATGTCACATATATAGCATGCCTTGATGTGTCTAACCACAGTCTTTCCTGTTGCTGGACCCAGATATGCATTACATTGTGAAACAGAACACAGGCTACAATGGTCATGAGATGAACATTAAACCAAGAAGGGCAAAGGCGCCTCATCTGGGAGTCACAGAAGTGTCTAAGGCCTTATGTGGGCTCTCCAAGCCCCTAATAATGATCAGGCTTGGTGTTTTGATACTCAGACAATGGTAGTATGGGACAGTTTGTAGCGTTTGTATGTTTTGGAATGTGAGGTTTAAAAAAAACCACAGATGAAATAATGGCACAATAACTTCAACTTTTTTGTAGGTAAAAATATTAGTTTTCAGATTTCAAGTTTTATGTGGAAGTTGGTGCTGTTATGTAAGCATAAGAATCACTCAACTCTAGGGTGACTATATTTCCCTATGTTGCATATGGGATACCTGATAAAATTACTCATATTCAAGCCAGTTCAGTGGCAATCTGAACTATGCAGTACAAACGTTCAAATTAACATCAAGTTGACTGAGCCCCCATTAAAAAGAAATACTGTGTAGTTGGATTCTTTTTATTTACCTTCTTATCTTTAAGGCTTTAGGATTGACATGGGGAGAGTTGACACACACCCCTACCTGCCCCCACACACACCTGGGGAGAGGTGACACACACTCCTGTACACCTCTCTTACATAGGAGTGTGTGACTGACCAACCCAACCCTCCCTGCCCAGCATTCTCTGCCCTCTATATCTGGCTGGGCCCTGGGACGGACCCACCTCTCCTGGTACCTAATGCTGCATCTTCCTAAGGCAACAGCGGGGGCTGGGCACCAGGGTAACATGCCCCCACTTTCCCAAATTTCTGCCAGGATTCACACCAGAATGTGCCCAGTAGCAACCTTTCAGCACTGCGGGAGGGAAGGGATGGGAGCTGCTTCCAGCCTCAGGGGAGGAGGGGGGTGGGAAGGAATGACCTGGCCTGTGTCTTTGCAAAGCTCATCTCTTCCCCCTGCCCCGCCCCCCACCCCCTCTCCTGTGGCTGGAAGCAGCTTGTCCCTTCCTGCCCGCCCACTGTTGAAAGGCAGCTAACACCGCCAGGCTGCTGGCTACCGACATAATCTAGCCTCTTCCTGTCCCCCTGGCTACAGCGTGGGCAGGAAGGGGTTAAGCCCTAAGGATGCATTGTGCACCAGGGCCCAGGGAACCTGACTGCAGGGGCTTCAGCAAACCTGGCCAGAGAGGTGGCTCAGCAGGGGAGGATGCCTAGGGGATGGAGCAGCCCCGTGCTCTCTGGGGGCAGGGCGCAGGTGGAGGGGGGCAGGTGAAGAGGGTGCTAAGCCCCTGCCCAGGGGACTGCTGTGGAGCCTGTAGGATCGGGACACGAACAAGCTGGAAATTGCTTTCCCCCCCCCCGCCACTCCAGAGCTTAGCTGAGGGGTGGAGAGGCTTTCCCAATGCCAGCATTGTGCAGGGGGTTTGGCACATGCAGGGCTCAGCTCCTCCTGGCTAGCGCCCTGGGCCAGAGGTGCTTTCCCAGGGTGCTAGCCCAGCCAGAGGCAGTGGGGGAAAGAAAGGAGCCTGTCGGCCAGGCTGCTGATGAGCTGGGCACTCTAACTAGGGGCTGGTTTTCCACACAGTGCTGGGAGCAGGACATGCACCGTCAGGGGGGATATGGAGTAGAAACAGGGCTGGGAGGTGTGAAGAGGCAAAGCAGGGAGAGGACTGCAAGAGGGGGAGCAGGTAAAGGGCTGATGCATGGGCAGCAGAGGCAACACATAACCAGCCACCTCCTGGTGGCTGCCCACACTCACCAGCCACTGCAGCACACAGCTAGCACCAGCCGGAAACAGGAGAGGGCCTGCTGGCTGAGAGCCAGCATGCAGCAGGGGGAGCACCCAGCCCTGCCATCAGCTTGCACACCCACCCTTCTTGTCAGCCACTGGACCCCTGCACTCGCAGCTGGTGGGCAGGTGACTGGTGGGCAGGGATCTGGCCAGCAGCAGGACCTGCCAGTACTGATGGGGAAGAGGGAGAAAAAATATGCGACAATTTGCCCTTGTTTAAGAAAAAGTTGGGACACCTGCAGGAAGGCTTAAATATAGGACTGTCCCTTTAAAAACGGGACATCTGGTCTCCCTACTCATCTCTAAAGAGGTTTTAAAAAAATGTTAATACATAGCTTGCAGTAATGAGTTTACATGAATGATCAGTTGGAGCTTTACAGTTGCATTCCTTATGTTGATTGATTAAGGGGTTGATTCAATTTCTAAGAAATATTTACGTTCCTTGCAAGGGCTCCTTACGGGTAGTGCTGGAAGGACCTTGACTGCCTCCTTCGTTGTTGCAAAAGCTGGGGTATCAGCTGAGGCATGAAAACTCAAGTAGCATCTTTAGTGGTTGCACCAGATCTTCATTAGCCAATTTTAAGCTCTTTTATTTGCAAGCCATCAATGAAAATCTTAGCCAGTAACACTGCTCTACAGCCAAAATGCTTCTGAAATAAATGTAGTCAAACTTTACTAATTCTGGGTCACTGAGAACGAAAATGATGCTTAAAATTGTTGATTGGCTCTAGTTTTCAAGATATGCTATTGGGTCAGTATATACAACCCTTGACTTGGGAATGGCGGAGGATAAGTGAGTTATAAAGGGAAGAGATCGCAATTTAAACCAGAAATGACTAAAATACATATTTGACTGGATCTATGAATAAATCTATGACTGGGTTTGGACAGTACTTGCTTTTTAGGCAAAACAATGAATGATGCAATCTGAAGCTGGTATTGCGTAATACATGATATGAATTGCATCATGTTATTCCTAGAAGTCATAGATGATGCAATCATAACGAAGCTTACATCACTCTACTGAACAAATTGCCCTATATCAGCTCTAGAAATCATACAGTGTCGTGCTCTCTTATTTGTCAGTGTTTGATTTTGCAGGGCCACATTTCTGTTTAGCCAAAGTGAGCAGAGCTGCCTCGTACTTGTGTGAACAGTGCAGATAACGTCTGCTATGTTTGTGGTGAAGTGACTTTTGCATCACAAAAGCGCAGTATAACCACTATGGTTAAGAAAACCTGTCACCTTTATTTTGGCTGCAAAATTGGAGATCAGGACAAGAGGTGGGCCCCACACATATGCTGCAACACTTGTGCAACAAATCTTCGCCAGTGGTTGAACAGGAAAAGGAAATCTATGCCTTTTGCAGTGCCAATGATTTGGAGAGAGCCAACAGATCATACCAGCAATTGTTACTTCTGCATGGTGCCTCCAGTTGGGAAAGGTGTGTCAAAGAAGAAAAAGTGGACTGTGCATTATCCAAACGCCCATACTGGGCGTAGAGTACCCCACGGAGAAGGACTGCCAGTTCCTGATGCACCAGAATCATTCTCACTTGAGTCAGACGAGAAAGAGGATGAAACTTCTGGTTCTGAACCATCAATGTCACAGGACCCACATTTTCTCCCATCCTCCTCCTCTGAACCACACCTCACAAGATGAACTGAATGACCTGGTCAGGGATTTGGAACTACCCAAGAGTAAGGCAGAGCTGTTGGGCTCCAGACTACAGCAGTGGAATCTCCTGGCAGGTGATGTTAGGGTTTCCATGTTCCGTGACCGTCAAAAGAATCTTGTCCCATTCTTCTTCGTGGAAGGTGATCTTGTAGCCTGCAACAACATCGATGGTGTGATGGCAGCCCTCAACATCGTTCAAGATCCAGATGAGTGGAGACTCTTCATTGATTCATCGAAGTCTAGTTTTAAAGCTGTTTTACTGCATAATGGCAATGTTTGCCATCAATTCCAGTTGGTCATGCAGTCCATATGAAGGAAACCTCTGACAACATGAAACAACTTTTGAGGTGCATAAACTATGACCAACATCAGTGGCAGCTTTGTGGCGATTTGAAGGTTGTTGCTCTCTTGCTTGGTCTGCAGACTGGATACACAAAGTACTGCTGTTTTCTCTGCGAATGGGATAGTCGTGTAAGAGATTCCCACTACATCAAGAAAGATTGGCCACTCCGACAGTCATTGGAGCCTGGGAGGAAAAGTATTCAGCATCCACCACTTGTTGAATCAAGGAAGATTTTGTTACCACCCTTACACATCAAGCTGGGTCTGATGAAGAACTTTGTCAAGGCCATTGACAAAACACAAGCAGCTTTCAAGTACCTCCGTGGAAAATTTCCAAGGTTAAGTGAAGCTAAGATAAAGGAAGGTGTCTTTGTTGGTCCTCAGATTCGTGAACTTCTTCGAGATGATGCATTTGACCATGCACTGCGTGGCAAGGAAAAGATGGCATGGAAAGCCTTCCAGTTAGTGGCAATAAATTTTCTCGGAAACAACAAGGCAGACAACTACAGGTTGTTGGTGGAAAACCTCCTCAAGTCATACGAAAGCCTTGGTTGCAACATGTCACTAAAGATACATTTTTTGCACTCTTATCTAGATTTTTTTCCACCGAACTGCGGAGCAGTGAGTGACGAGCATGGCGAGCGATTTCACCAGGACATTGCAACAATGGAGAAACGCTATCAGGGCAAATGGAGCCCATCAATGCTTGCAGACTATTGCTGGACAGTGACAAGAGATGCTCCATTTAATGAATACAAGAGACAAGCCAAGAAGCGCCGAGTAGACACTGACTAGGACTAAACTATGTACAGAATAGTTTTTTGCCTTTTGTTTCATAATAAATTTTATTTATATAACCCTTTTGCTGATTTTTAAAGTGTTACATAAACAGGACAGGTGAAATATCATGTAAAGCAACCATAAACACATGAAAAGACCTAGGTTTACAATTTATGATTAAAACTCTACTATCTACACAATATACATAGACATAAAATGTCAAAACTTAAATATCTTAGAAACAGTAGCCAATCAGTTGTTTTAATTGTCATATTTGAATTCAGCACATCAAAATACATAATAAATAGCACATTTTATCTCTGAAGCAGACGACTTCTCAAAAATTGTAGACCAGTGTAACCTTTTGGTTGGCTTGTGATTGAACATCCTTAGCAAACAGCCCACATAACATAGTGGCTGGAGTTGAGGTGGTTTGCTTGAATTGCATGTTGAAAATGAGAACAACAGCACAGCTTCTCTTATTCAGGTCTTTCATGTTCCATGGACTTTTAAATAAATCTCATGTGAATTTACACCAAATGTGTAAAAATATGTTCTCAAACTTTCTGTCATAGCAAGTAAGAGACCAAGTTCTGGAAAAATTTGGGTTTGAAGAAGCTATTTTTAACATGGGGAAGAACTCATTGCAAACCTATAGACAAGCCTGGTTTTGTCAGCAATTTAAAGAGGACTATTAGTGATACTTGAATTCTTTTTTAGCTGCCCTCTGTGACTTTTCCCAGTGAAAGTGGCTTGAACTTGAAATACTACACCAGTGAGTGGGAGCTTCACAAAACCTTGAAGATACTTAGGTAGAGCAAAACAACATCAAGAGTTAGCGTATGAAAAAAGAATTCTAATCAAGCATTGCTGCTTTGTGAAAAGAAAGTGAATCTGAACCAAGGCTAAATTTGTAGTTTAAATCAAATATCTCTTAGAGCATTTTAAACTCTAGGAGTGGAACCATTCTAGAGGTGAAATGCTCCATAGATCCTGAGTCATTTCTGATCCTTTATCAGAAGTTCCTGTTGGGGAAATGTGGCAACCTAATCTTCACATCTGAATTTTTGTCATTAGTAAACGTATTTCAAATGCTTTAGATAAGTAGTTCTCAACCCATGGCCCGTGAGACACTTGCAGCCCAATCAGCACACAGCTGTGGCCCATGTGACATCCTCAGGGCCATACAGATAGTGTATATCTATGTATGTGTGTGTGTCATATATATATATATATATATATAATGTGCCCATATAATACATAGAGAGTTGCATATGCGGCCCACAATGGTTAAGACTAACTGATTTAGATGCTCATGGGTTACTGTCCATGGTACTGTATGATTTTTCCTGCAAATATAATAAGAGGGGAGTTTGTCAGTTTTAGAAACACTTGCTTTTGTTTGTATTAATAAATTACATTGATTTTTGTCTCAAATAGATCACTTAAGCTAATAAGGTAGTAAGTCATTCAATTTTTCTTACTTCTTGTTAGCCATATTTCCGAAGTTAGTATTAGTTTCTGTGTATTTAAAACATTGATGCAATATAAAAATGTCAAATGATATGAATTTAAGCCAACATTTTCAAACCTGAATGCACAAAGTCAGACTCCTAAATTCAAGTTTAAGCACCTAAATAAGTGGCTTGATTTTTCAAATATGCAGAGCATCATGAGTGGGCAAGAATCCGAAGAGATGGGAGGGAACGAAACAGATGTTTGTAGATGTGAGCCTAGACAGAGGGACATGGGCTAGGAATAAGGGATTGAAGTAACGTAGACAGAGAATGAAGGGAGAAGGTGTGGGCAGGGTAAAGTTAATGGTAAAAAGCTAGGGAATAGAGGGTAAGGGGAAAAAAGAACAGATGGGACCAACAGGAGGCGAGATGGGGGAAAGAGTAGTAATGAGATGGAGAACAAAGGAAGCCACCTCCTTTTTTTTAAATTATCCATTTCCTATTATATCTGGCTCATTCTCTTAACTAGTACTGCCACACCTCTTGACATGCTACTCCAACCATACTATCTATGGGCACAAAATGCTAACTGTGCTTGTATCTCTTCCAGGGCTGGCTCCAGGGTTTTGGCCGTCCCAATCAGCCAAACAAAAAACAAAACAAAACAGCAGCGATCTGCGGTGGCAATTCGGCAGAAGTTCCTTCGCTCCGAGCAGGAGTGAAGGACCGTCCGCCGAATTGCCACCGAACAGCTGGACGTGCCGCCCCTCTCTGAAGTGGCCGCCCCAAGCACCTGCTTGGTAAGCTGGTGCCTGGAGCCAGCCCTGATCTTCTCTAGCTCCATCCCCTTGCCTGACAATTCTGTCTCCTTTTCTTGCCTTGCTGCATCTTGATGTGGCCATTTCACTCTGAGAGGTTGACTATTGAATAAATATATCATTTATAAAATGTCTCTCCTCGCAGCTAGCCTGGAGCAGACTGTACTTAAATAAATCTCCAGCCGCAAAAGTCTTGGTTGCATTGGGCAATACTAAAGTCAGATTTGAGTCATCTTTTCAGTGTTAGTGAAACGTACTCATTTAGATGATAGCTAAGTGTCTGAGAAGGACATGCTGGTACAGGGCAATTGGCACACAATGTTTCTTGGGATATCTCCTCCCTACCTATTTGCACTTTTACCAATACAACTTTTGCTATTTTATCAGGCAGTAGGTGGAAATCATGGCCTTGTTTTATATTAGTTGTCTTTTCTGAAGTCAGTTGGTATTGTACCATGTTTCCAAGATTATTTTAAATAGTGTGAAAAATAGTTCAAGATTTAAAGCTGATATTCCCTTACAGCCCCCCACCCCACCTTATGAGGACAGTAACATTTTAATACAAGCTTTTGTAGCAATTTCTACCAACAGAAATGTTTTGCTGTTGCAGTTCTTCATTCATTAGTTTGCTAGAGGTTATTCTTTTATTATACATTTCTGCTTTTCTAAAACGAACCAGAGCCTTTGCATCACTCTGTGTTGAGAAGTCCTTGAACTGGTTTCCTGAGAAATATCATCATACTGATTTGATACCTTATAATTAAGCTACCATCATGACCAATCCTCAATGTCTACTTTATATCATGGGCACTATCAGGGTGGGTAATTTTTAAACAGCCTTCATTTTATGGCTTAACTCTTGTGAATGAAAATCTTTCTGCTGCTATGTTCTCTACCATTTTAGATTCTCAAGAGCATGCAATTCAGAATGTGAAACATTTAGAGGGTTAAGGCTAGCGGGCTGACACATTTATAAGATTGACTTTTCCTTCGAAACAGCTCAATTTTTATTAGATTGCATGAAGCACTTGGAGCCATTTGTGCCCTACATAAGGCAAGGTGTATTAAATTAGATTATTTTCTAAAACCAAAAGAGAAGAAATTGAATTGGCTCTAATTGTTGCAAATTAAATCCTGAAATCAAATCAATCTTGTTTAATTTCAATTATCAATAGAGTGTGGGGGGATTGGATCATATAAAATGAGCATGAATAAGGGCATGCAGAGAAATTATCCATTTGAACATTTAAAAAAAAATCTGATCAGAGATTGCTACAAACCAGGGTTCCCATATTGGAGGGCAGGAGTAAATGCTTGAAAATAATACTACTGTACAATCCTCAACATTTGCTAATGATAAATTTAGAATTTGCTTTAATATTTGCAATATAGATTATCGATCTTATGGGATACTTCTGGCTGACCCCCAGGACCCAAGTCAAGCAGGACTGTGTCTATACTGAAAAGCAATAGGGGCAGACCCTGGGTCTTGGTTTGACTCGAGCTAGTACCCTATAGCCCAGCCGGGTCCTGGGACCCCGGGTTAGCACAATTGCAGTATAGGCACAAGCGGGGAGGGAGGGTTGGCTTGAGCCTGGGCTCAAGCATGGCTTACATTGTAGTGTAGACATGTCTTCAGGCAGCTTTGATTCACAGGGCACAGGTACCCTCTTATGAGCCCAATTGGGGCAGCTGATGCGTGCACTGATTTCTTCCTTCTTAACAGGCCAATTCTATTCTATGACAAGGGGTTTCCTAGCTTTCAAGTTCAGGGACTGGCGTTAGAATAGGAAATTGATTAAGACTATATGTGTTTTATCCCCACTCCTGCTAAGGGAACAGGACTTGCATACATGTTGTAAATAAACAAGTTACATTATGAAAATGTCTAACTTTGCATCACCAATTACTTCTCAATGTAAGAAACTGACCTATGAGGCTCTCAAATCTGCTACAGCTTAACAAAAGGACACCATTATTTTAGGGCCAAATGCTGAGACCCTCTTCTGTCCCTCTGTGCAACGCTGGAGATGCAGTGGAAATGTATGGATACACTGCACAGGGGGCAGCCCATGAAGAGGCCAGCTATGGATACTCTGCCATCCCCATGTAGAGGAGAGAAATGCAGAGCTGCATGGTGTCTTTCTATGGAAATGTGGGGGAAGGGCTAAGCTGCATGGTTGGGGCAGTTGACCAACCAGTGGGCAGAACAATAGGTCTAAGCCTACCCATATAAGTCACATACAGGAACTTCAGCTTTCCACCTCAGGCCATGGGGAGGCTTTGGGGAGGCCTACGTTGGCAAACCTCTCCTAAATCCTGTGCTCAAAGCCTACTTATTTGGCCCTAAAGAAGGCAAGGCTGTTCTTGCAGAAATGCATGTCCTCTCAACGCCCAATCCACTATGGGTTTAGACTCCCCTTTTGCATCCTCATCACCAATGGCTACAGGTACTTAACTGATGAGCAAGAGTTGTGGGTAGAATTTGTTGTTAAATGTTTTGCCTGTGTGAATTGTCTTTGTCACCTTGTGTGAAGTTGCACAACGATGCTGGGTTTATAGACCATATCTTCACACGAAGGGTACACTTGTATTGCAGCTGGGAGGTGTAATTCCCAGCTCGGGTAGACATACATGAACGAGTTTTGTTCTAGCTATCATGTTAAAAAAAAAAAAAAAAAAAAAAAACCAACAACACAGTGAGGCCATCACAGCTCTCACTAGCTGTTGGAATATATCCTTTGTGATTAGCCCGACCTGCCACCTATGCTGCTGTGACCACACTGGTGGTATTTTTAGTGTGCTAGCTTGATCAAAGTTAGGGTACCTCCATCTACCTGAGCTGGGAATTACACCTCCCAGTTGCAGTGTAAATGTACCCCAGAAGATCAATATGGGAGGCAGCTTGTGAAAAGGCGTTAAAGTAGGAAAAATGACTAAAAGAAACATTCATAGACAGAAAATGAGGCCGGGCTTTAATTATCTGTTGTTTTAAAGGGAAGCTAATCCATGGGGAAGGTTGCTCATCGCTATTCATTTTACACCATACAGTTGCTCTGGTAGTTATACTCTTATTTAACCCGAGTACAGATGCAAGAGTAGATCACACAGAAATAGCATTGCCTAGTCAAACAACACTGATGACAACAACTTGCTATGAAACCAGATCTTTGAGAAAATCAGTGGCTTCAGTTCACAGGGATTTGTGGGAAACATACATACAAATATATAGGGTCACCTTGGTTCACAAACATAAATTTGCTGAGAGTTTTGGGTTCAAATGAACCTGGGAAGTCAGCTTAAACCATCAGATTCTGCTTGATTTTTCAGTCCAAACCATAAGAAAGCACCCAGTTATGCATGGTTTTCCTCCCAAATTTACTAAACCCTAGCCCAAGTCAGCTCCTTCATGAAAGTTGAAACCAAGTAAGTTGGGCCTGGTTTGGGGTTTCACTAAGAATGTTTCACTCAGTTCTCATTACAGTTTAAATATTCCTTTCTCCCACCCCACTTTGTCTGTTTTAAACACATTTAAATTGAATGATGCACAGTATAATTATCATGGATTACAGTTCTGTGAAGGAAGAAAAGGGGGAAAATATATCTCTTGAGTACAATCCTGGCTCCTTTGAAACCAGTAGGAGTTTTACCATTGATTTCACCGGGCCAAGGTGTCTGTCCTTGTGCAAAAGGGGGCAAGGTACACATTGGGAGCAAAATGAGTTTTTTGCATTTGAATTGAAATTCCCTACTCTGAGTAATCAGAATTTGATTGAAATTTGAATTCCATGTGGACAGGTGGCTGGCAGGATGGAGTTCACCCACCCCTAATCTAAAAAGAGGTTGTGGTGTTGTTGTGCAGTCTTTCCAGTTTATGGATTAGAATAATGGTTGCTGCCCATCCAGAACTACTATGTAGGAGATTTGGGCCACTGGATCCTCTTAGCCATATATTCTTTGCTTTCTTCCCTACCCCAGTCCACAATTTTTCTCTCTCTGCCTTTTTTCAGGTGGCACAAACCCTGCTCCCCTCCAATAGTGGCTTATGTAAGGCACAGGGCTTCCACCAGTCCTCTGCACTGGAGTACATTTCTTTCATAGGGAACATAACTGATCATTAAGTTCTGCCTTAAATGTGAACCGATTCATGTTCTGAGTCTCTCTTAATAAGGATCAGAGTGATTCTCTGGTTTCTCCATCATCAGGTATTATGAAATCTTTTAGTATTGGATGCCTCCTCTTAATGGAAGAGTGAATATTATTTATGATTTACTGGTGGATTTGTATTGGTTGGATTATTTCTGGCAAGTAAAGGAGTGTTTCACACCCATTTCAGAGTGCAGTGAAGCAGTAACTAATGTTTTTTACAGATCAGCTAACATCTACATGCCAGACAGTAACTATGCAAACTCAATCGGTTTGTAGTAAATAATCCATAAATTTGCGCTTGATGGGGAAAATGCAATTCTTCTCAATAGTCAGGCATAATACAGAGATGTTCATATTGTATGGTACATTTTTTACTCTAGGAACTTTTCTCCAACAGTTTTCTCCCTGGGCAGAACTAAAATATCCTCTAGTATGTGGTACCAGACAAATGAGACAAACATTTTTTTTTCTTTGCTTAATTTAATCTACTTTCCCTATAAGGTATTAAATTTCATTTATACCCAAAACAAATGGTGAAAGTAAGATTCCCCTGTGTGTTTTCCTTAATGTACCACAGACTTATTAGATTTTCAGACTTCAATAAAACAAAGGTTCACAAATGTGATTAAAAATCAATGCACATCTAATGATACAAAATTTTTCCAATTTATTTCAAGCAGGAATTAATTTCAGTTCCCTGCTAGAATGACATTGGTTTTAGAGTTTTTTAAAAAAATATTTTGAATAGAAAATGTTATGAAACAATAATGACCCAATAATAAAATTACACATTTTGTTTAATTATCTCTGATTCTCTAGTTAGGTAACAAGATTGCCAGGATGTTACCAAACTGAAAATGCCTCATTAGCAAAACAGGCAAACTAACAAAAGCTTTGAATATCATCTTTGTTTCATCTTTGCACTGTGATAGGGCTTGGAAAGTAGCCATCTTCACAAGAGACCTTTAAATAAAATATGAGTTAACAATCACTGTACATGTAGCAATTCTTGACCAGTGCTATTTTGTTCTCTGTATTGCAGGATTGCCCTCATTTTTGTCAGGGGAGGGAGAGACTATATTGCAGATCTCCTGCAAAATCCCTTGGTGCAGCATAACATTCTTAGCAATCTCTACCATACATGGGTAGACTGTTCTTGCTAATTACATTTTTCACTGAACTTGCATATGTAAGAGACAGAGCCATCTAGATGAAAACTATAAACACATGAATGTCTAAAACCCCATTCCTACAAACTCTCATGCATGTGAATAGTTCCACTGAGTTTTATGGGACTGCTGATGTGTAAAGTATCCTGCAAATTTACACATTTAACAAGAACAGTCAGGTGCAAAATAATGGGTAATTGCCTACCTAAATACCTGTCTACATGTACTATGTACTATAGTGTACTATGAATATCCAATGTAGAAAGTACCTTTCAGAAATAGTCATGTCGGCATGTGGAAATAGATCACTAGTCTTTGCATGACAGACAATAAAAAAATCACAGCCCCTTCCAAGAGCTTACGTTCCAAAGGACTATTTCTGCAAACCCTTGCAACATGGGTGAATTCCTTAGTCACAGAAGTGAGGGTGAGTAAGGGTTTTCAGGATCAAGCCTTAAGTTAAACAAAGGTCTTGGCTATTTTTCCTTCTCTTTTGTTCCCTCCATGTCAAAATAGACAAGAAAAGTTCAGATAAAGTAAGGACTTCTGGGGCCTGATCCAATGCCTGTTGTAGTCCATGGGAATCGTCCAATGGACTTCGATGGGAACTAGATTAGGCCTCTAAAGAGGGAGGCTGGTGTATGGAATGTGTACTCTGCTAACCACAACTGTCCTAGGGTGAAATTGACCCTTATGAAAGGGGGACCATCAGGTCTATGCCCCACTTAAATTGTACCTAATCCATCAAAATAGAACACAAGTGGTGCATGAAGGCCTTGTGCTGGCTTTCTGCACTGGGGTATATTTCACCCTTGACTGGATCTCGCATTGCCATGTTCTAGATCAGGGGTCTCAAACACGCGGCCCGCAGGGCTCTTGCGTGTGGCCCGCCAAGCTCCCCGCCCCTCTGCCTACCCACGGATTGCCCCCTGTGGCGTTGTGAGCCCCGCACCACTGTCTAAAGCAGCTGACAGCACGCCCCTTCAGGCCGGGGGGAGAGAGGGGGAAGGAGGTAGAGGGCTCCTGCATTGCCTCCTTCCAGGCACTGCCCCCCACAGCTCCCCTTGGCCGGGAACAGGGAACCGCGGCTAATGGGAGCTTCATGGGAGGTACCTAAAGGAGCGGCAAGAGCAGCGCACACATGGAACCCTGAGCCTCCCCCTCCCCCAGGGGCTGCAGGGACAGGGTTCCAGCTCCTTGTTGGACCGGAGCAGCGCGGGGCCGGGGGCCAGGGCAAGCAAGCAGGGAGCCTGCCCTGGTCCCGGTGCGCACCGCTGCCGCCCCGGATCCACTCTAGGTAAGCGGCGCTGGGCTGGAGCCTGCACCCCAACTCCCTGCCCTGAGCCCCCTGCCACATCCCACAACCCTCCTGTGCCCCAACCCCCTGCCCTGAGCCCCCGCCACATCCCACACCCCAACCCCCTGCCCTGAGCCTCCTGCCACATCCCACACCCCTCCTGCACCCCAACTACCTGCCGAGCCCCCTGCTGCACCCTGCACCCTTTCTGCACCCCCTGGGTGCTGTGTTGGGGTGGGGACTTCGGGGAAGGGGTTGGATTGGGGAAAGGAAGAGGTGGGGCAGGGGTGGGGCCTAATGGAAGGGGTGGAGTGGGGGCGGGGCCAGAGGCAGTGAGGGGGGGTGTCAGTGATGTGGCCATCGGTTCAATGCACTAGTCCTCATGTGGCCCTCATGGTCATTTGAGTTTGAGATCCCCTGTTCTAGATCCTGTTATAAAAGGTACCCCAACGAATGCTAGTACAGCATCACAAGCTGTAGTTAGCTGGGAGTGAGCCCATTCCTTATATACTTCTGAGTGCCTTTCACAGACCTGAAAAAGAGCCCTGTGTGGCTTGAAAGCTTCTTGTCTTTTTCACCAACAGAAGTTGGTCCAGTAAAAGATATTACCTGACCTACCTTGTCTCTCTGGGTAGTGAGGCACACATTTCAAAAGTGGCCTCTAATTGTGCTAGATTAGCTTTACATACCCAGGTAGCTATGCAAATTGCTCTTTAGGGGAAGTATGTTTAGCTGTTTACCTCCATTCACCAGGCTTTGAACATTCCTCCCTCTTGGAAACATTTAGATTCCCTGAACTTGTTTTTCCTGTCCTTACAATGCACCGTCAATAATTCCAACCACTAAATATACTGTGTAATTTGTAAACGCTATAACATTTCTAACCTGACTATCAGGAATTCTTCACAGCAGAGGCTCTGTTGTCCTGGGGAGCAATTTTAGACTTCTTTTATGTAACATTTCACCAATCGTAAAGTGGGTTTGAGGGAAAGATTAAAATTGAAAGGTATAATTATGGAATTGAGAATAGTTATAGCTTTGAGTGTGTAGCACTGGCAAAGTTTGCAAGGCAGGGATATTCTGTGTAGCTCTGACATGTGGGTAATTATAGATAGTTGGGATCTGTAAACATCTGAGTAGTAAAGATTGCAGGAGTTACCAGTCTGATTGTTTGTGTCTAGTTGCTATTAGCAGATTATTAATGGCATTTCTCTAGTTATATTCTTCCTATAACTTGATATATCACATTATCTACATTAATTATGTGAGATACAAACTGTGATGTTTCTGCCAAACATACCTATCATACATTTATTACTTTGTGCATAACTAATTTACGTAATTAATATAATGGGATTATTTATTTTGGTTTTTATTTTATGCAAACGCCATGCCAAAAAGTGTCCATCCAAGGTCTGGGCACCTTTGAAATACATTTAAAAGCACAAGAACATAGGATATACAGGGTAAATATTGATCAAACCTAGAAATGTACAAGCCACAGAGATCAGAGTATGGTTTAGAGTCAGGTTGATTTCTCTTTTTTCAGCATTTTAGGACTAACCACCTTGCTATTTTTGCATAGTTGACACAACATATTCACATCTTCTTCTATCCATACTGCTCTTTCTTTCAAAAATTATAAAATTAACTAGCTTCACTAACTTCAAAAAAGTTCCTCACCAACAATTAACTTCAAATGTGGAACATAAAATATTACTGTTGCTGTTAAAATTTTACATACAGAAGAGGCTTGAGTGACTGCTAAAGAATACTAAAGGAACTACTTTGTTCGTATATTTTTAAGATTATAGAGAGAAAAGCAATGCTAAATTGAGCCACATACTCCAGTGTGTATAAAGTTGAGGATTTACACAATAGAAACAATAATTTGTAGACTCACTTTCAGTCAGGAGATAATTTTTGTGGGAAAAGGGAGAGAATTTAATCAGCCACTTGGCTGGCAAAACAGGAAGTGAACCTGGAAAGTTGAGCAGACAAGATAGTCCATTAAGGAAAGGCTTGTTAATAGTTGATAATAAGGAAAATAGTAAAATAATTAGATGTGCTGCCAAGCCCCATTGTCTTGGAAGATGAGGGCCTAATTCACTCCAGCAATATTCAGAAACTAATTAATCGTTTTCATTACCAAATACATTCACAACTCATGGTCTACATTCTTTCATCATTGATGTTACAGTTCAGTCAGATAATTTCTATCCATTTTTTTTATTTCAAACAGACCTAATCCAAAGAAAACTACCTAGTACCCTAAAGCATTCCTTCCTTCCTCAGGTTATAGTGTGTTTTATATGGAGATTTATAGCGTGTAGGGGGGAGCACTTTTTTCCTCCTTCTGCTCTCCTCATGTGTGTTCAAAGTAAATCATGACTGATGGTCTCTGGAAATAAAATAGAATAACCCAGCTTTAATATAAGCAGAGAAAACCTTGCATGCTGTGTGAGCACACCACGCTCCCTGACGATCTGTACTTTCTAGAATTCAAATACAGCTATTTTTAGATGTCACTGCAATTTTTTTACTTAGGTATATTATTTTTAAAAGGATACATTCACTTTTCATGTTTTGAAGTTTCTACTTGGAAAGAGAGAAATGCAGAATTAAAAAGACTCTATACTTGTTTATAGTATTTTTATACTCGTTCCAACTTTTTTCAATTTAATACTGGAATGGTTAATATTTAATCTGTAGGATGATTTTCAGTTTATTGCTAATAACATGTAGGCTCTCAAATCCAAACCAAACAATTGCAAATTGAATTATTTCCCCCCTCTGGATTTAACTGTTCATCTCATATAAATCTGAAATGCAGTGTATGGTTTAATTAATTATGAAGGATGTGCCAGCCCTGAAAAGTTCAAAAATATTCATCCAAGATTTGTCATTAACCAGTTAAAGATGTTCAAGCCATAAACAAAATTTATGAATAATTCATTTGAAAATCTAGAGTATGAATGGATGATGAATAATCATGAACTTATCTGGAATTCATTAATAGCTTATGAATATTTATGATCAGTTAATACCCCGTGTGTTTCATGATTCCCTGGAAAAAAAAATTACCTGTGTGCATCCAGACTTGTGAAGGAAAGGGGGGAAAAAAAAAAAGCCTCAGGGAACAACAGTATCAAACATACATACTTGCAAAAGGAAGTGCTGAAAGAAGCTGGGTCAGCAAAGATTTTTAAATACTTCCAGAATATTATCTTAGACGTGACAGACAGCAAGCACAGAACACTTGATACCTTTGATTTGTGCACATGAAAAGTAAAATATAAATGCACTAAAAAGCCCTATTAATTTTACAGGTACATAATATTCTAGTCTAATTGTAATAATGCCTGGCATTTGCTCAGAGGTTTAATATATTAATTAGGTAATTTATCATCAAACTGTACTCATTTGCAGTGAGCATCTGAACATTCACAATGATATTGGTGTACTTTACTTCCCACATACGTTACACATCAGCTCTGGGATTGTCATCAGCAGTTCCCCCCTCCCCCCCAAGGATAGAAAACTGAATTTCTAGCAGCCGAATTACTTTGATCAGTAATATATTTGATGCCATTTCATTGTTTGTTTGCAAAATTCAGTCATTCAGGTGGCTATTTATGCAAATTAGACTGGCTGGCTCTGGTTCATGTTATTTGTTCATTAACAGCGCCCCACACACACACAATGCTATACAGAATACACATTTTTCTACTGAGTTTTCTAGGAAAATATTTTAAATGTCTCCTAAAAAATCCTACTACTTTTCCTGTTTGCTACGCCTCATCCAACTACATGTAAATGTCTAAATCTCTTTATAAGCTTTAAAGGATTGTAGAATTTGTTTAATTTTTGTATGTCTTCTGTTTCTGTATTAAAGTAAAATTTTAAAGACAAAGGATAGTGGTTCAAACAACCGGGAGAGTGAAGTGTTTACTCAGTAAAAATCAAAACTATGGCTTTATGTATTATGTTTGGTGAAATATTTAGATACACATTTTTAAAACCTCAATCATGCACCTCTCTAGCTGTCTTTAAGCAATTCTGCCTTACTTTAGCTTTTATGTAGAACTCCATCTCCCTACATCTTGTCGATACCAGGTTCTTGCCCCAATTCTAGCTACTGGTGGCCAGTCACTGCAGTGGCTGTGCTGGTCTGGCGTAGAATCTTTAGTATACAAATTAAATATTTCTCAACCGTATTGAATGCAAATTGCATACTTAAAATTGTAAGTTTTGTGGCATATATTAGATGTCCTGCCCCTGAGCCATGGAACCATTTCTTTAAGAAACCTCCAATTTATCACAGCATATTTAAAAGTAAATATTTACTAAGTTACTCCACCACAACATCTGAGACTCTAAGAAACAGCTTTTTTCCCTGGTCTTTCTCACATATTGTGGTGAGCTAACTGTTGGTAAATGTGAACTTTTTAATGGCAACCAGGTTAATTATCAAATTATTACATGCAGACCCACAGGATAGACGAGGTAAACTGTGATTTGCACCAGTGCAATTTACTGTGGTGTCAAAGTAGAGTTTTTTGCACTATTGCAAATAACAGCATATCCTGTCTACCCTGCAAGGATCTGCACATAATAATGTGTCCCCTATAAACTATCACTTCCTGGCTGTTTCACATCTGAAATAAAATAAGCTATTTAGGACAGAGTCGTTGTCTTTTATGTATTTTTATACAGAGCCTAGCACATCTTTGGGTTGCTGTAAAATAATAATACATTTAAAATATCATTTACTTTGAACAGTATTCATCTGACATCAGTGCCCTTGTGCTGCTCCTTCAGCAAGATAAATACCCCAATTTATCTAGAACCAAATTAGAGGTCTAGTAGGCCAACATGTGTGGGAAGTGGAGGCAGGTTTCTGGAATCATACAGCAGCCGGGCAAGTACAGCTGAAGTTAGGACCAGCTGATGAGCTGTGAGAGATTATGTGGCTCAGTGTCTAGTGTATGGGGAGTGGTCTGGCTGGCTTTCCACAGAGACAGTAGAGACCAATGGCTGTCTGACAGGAAGCCAAGATGCACAGAGGTCAGTCAATCAGGAAGCCATTGAATATTTTTTTCTCCCACCCTGGTGCTCCGCAATCTGTTAAAACTGGACTGTTCCTCTTCATCTTCCAGCATGGAGGGCCTCCTGGTTTTTAATTTCATGTATTTAATTAATGAATTAACTTACGAATTTATTTAAACTGGTCTGAATGTTCTCAAGGGACTGCCAGAAGGTGGAGCAGCTCAGAGAACTGACTGCTTTTCAAACACTGCTTGAAGAAGCAGGAGTTTCCCCTAGACCAGAGGTTCTCAAACTGTGGTCCACGAACCACCAGTGGTCTGTGAGCTCCATTCAGGTGGTCTGCAGATAGTTCCTTCTAAGGTGCACCCTTGGGCGGCTGCACATGAGAGAATGAAGGGCCAGCCACCTAATTAATGGAGCCATGCAGGGAATTAGGTGCCTTGACCCTGGAGAAGACACACATTTAAGGTGAGGTGGTGGCCTTGGGGGGAATAGGGGATAGGTGGGAGGGGAAGTGGGGTGAGAAGAGGGGTTGGGGGGAATTTAGGATGTGCAGGGCTGAGGCAGCCAGAGAGAGACGACTTTCCCCAGCTCCAGGGCTGTGGCTGCCAGGGAAAGACAGCCTTCCTTCCCAGCCTCAGCTCTATGGCTGCTGTGGCGGGAGAGAGACCCCCCCCCCTCTCCTTCCCAGCCCCAGCTCATGGGCTGCCATGGTGGGGGAGAGAGGGCACATCCATCGCATTAGAAAGATAAGACTACTGATATTATTAAAATCAGTTGTGTGCTTTTAATTGTAGAACAAAAAAACCTTTAATTATTATAACATTTTTTTATATAGCGCCTTTATCCAAAGCACTTTACAATAGTTAGCTACCGGTAGAAACAACATTTGGAATGATCATTAAGTGGTCCGCCGAGACCTTCAGCAATTTTCAAGTGGTCCGCGGGGAAAACAAGTTTGAGAACTACTGGACTAGACCTCTCCTTTTTCTCTTTCAAGACCAGAGCTGTTGCTGTTATTGTTTTGTTTTTCTCCCTCTCCTCAGTGTCCCCTTGGCAGGGAGAGGATCTCTGGAGAAGAGGAATCTTCAGGAAATGGCTACTTGAGGAGAAATCACAGCAATGTAAGAGGCCCCGTGAAGGTCAAAGGGGCTCCTGCACAATGATGTACTGCCTCCCCCCACTCTACACCATTGTGGCAGGCTAGTCTTAAGCTCTTTGGAGAAGGAATTTAACAGCATGAGCTGGCTTTGCAGATGGCCCTGGCTTCTCAGTGCTCCAGGCCTTTCATGTGTGCAGCTTGGTCTAACTGCCCTTTTTATTGAGCCTGACAACAGCTTTCATCCAAGCGACATTGCTCAGAGCTTCTAGTTGCTTACCCCATCAGCCTGCCAGTTCCAATAAATGATCCAAAAGACACTGATCCTGCACTAAAATGTGAACAGTAAGGGAGGAAAATACGCCATGTTGCTGCAGAGCTGTAAAACCATTTCAGCAAAGCTTTAAAGGCCACAAAGCATTACTGCACGAGGAAGAGGCTTTGAGCATGAGTGTGCATGCCCAGCTTTGCTTTTCTCTTCACTCCTCTCATCGTTATCGTCCCTTGCCTCCATAATAAATAAATAAATACATAAAGGCATTTTCATGTCTCTTCAAGGGGCAAGTCAAATTTATGGATGGCTTAAATACGTTTTACCTTTTATCCTCATGGTTATGTGGCTGCCACCATCTTAGAGAGACAAGATGGATGAGGTAATATTTATTGGACAACTTCTGTTGGTGAGAGAGACAAGCTTTCGAGATTACAGAGCTCTTTTCAGGTCTGGGAAACTTACTCAGAGTGTCACAGCTAAATACAAGATGGAACAGATTGTTTAGCATAAGTAGTTAAACCATATTTCCATGGGTCATTCAAGGTGAAGTGGCCTGTTAACACTTCTCCAGTCATGGGGGGGCGGGGGGATTGGATTATAGATTTGCACAGTCTTTTTCAAGGTAGGCTACTGTAACAGGGTTCACAACCCGCCCCTCTTCCTGGGGCCTGCTTGCTGCCCCAATAAGGCTCAGAGAGGCTTCAGGGTCGTGCAACACCCGTGTCTTTATTTACCTACAGTTATCCCACCACCAGTGTCTGCCTATTTACAAGCTTTACAGGATTATTCAACCTCTTTTACAGGCAGAGTCAGCCTTCAGCTAGGAGGCCTCCAGTTCCCTCCCTGACTGACTTCTCTATGGCTGCCCCCCGCCTTTTGACTCCCTCCCAGCCTTTATAGCCCCTGGCTTGTCAGGCCAGCAGATGTTGCCAATCCTCAGGCCGGCATCAGGCCTTTTCCATCAGCCCCAATCTGCTTCCCTTGATTGGAGCTGACTGGGCAGAGGCTAATTAGGTTCTTTTGCAGCAGCACCCTGCTACAGTTACCTACTGTAAACCATGCATATTACTGTATTCACTTGTTCAGTGAAGCAGTATAGCATTTTTCCCAGGTCAAATACAGAGGTATGTCTATATATCTTTTTGTATTTAGTGAAATACCCTTTATTTAATCATATGTTTAGAAAGATAACATGGTTTAAGGGATTTTATCCAAGTTGTTATGAAATTCTAAACTCAATTCCAAGCAACTAACTACTCTGCCAAATACATCAGACCATATTATCAGCAATGAATGCAATGAATATTGAAAAGAGCTTGTTTTCAAAGCAATCTGAAATAAGGTCTTCATCAGTTAAAACAAATGTCTCCAAACTATCTGAAACATGTTCCTGAGGAAGGAAAATACCTCATTGCCTTGGAAGTAAGTGGAACGTAAGGAAATTTGTTTTATTGCTGTAGCTATATATGGTGTATTCAGGAGTGGACATATCCAAAATGCTTGGAAAGCTCCTTGGCTTATCTGATAAATAGCCTATGGTGGCCTGTTTTGAGGTGGTTGTTGTTTTTCCCTCTTGTCCAATGAACCAGTGACCAGTTCAAGAAATTATACCTTATAAATCACCAGGCCAACATAAACTGTTTAAATACAAACCAATAGCATTAAAAATGCTAGATAGCATCCTGGTGAGTATAACAGATATTGAGAACCAACTGCTGGTTGTAAAACATGATTTCAGATTCAACCTTGACTGCATCAATGGCTCTTCAGCTGTACTGACATGCTGCTGACCCAACTCACAGTTCACTTTTCACTTTGTCCAGATCTACAGTCATGGGCAACAGCCAGGGTTAAATCATGGCAACTCTCTTCCTCCTCAAGCACTCCCAAGGTTTTATTTTCTCATCACAAACAAACCAGCATGAACTACTGTTGTACAACTCCCAACAATGGCAAGGCAGCTGATGGGCTGTGAAAGCTGCTTGTTACCCAAATCACACTTGTCTCACTGTTACCTTTGGTGCTCCACCTCCTACCATATGTTTGCTGAAGACATCTCATAGTTAGATCGCAAACTTGTTTGGGGTAGGGACCATTGAGGCCTCTAGATGCTATCCCAATATAAATAATAAATACATTGTAATAAAACTGTTGCCAAAACAAAAAATCTGCTCCATTAACCTCCCCCCACCCCCTAAAAACTAAGGAGACCTATAGGAAGAAAGAAGAGAAAGTATGTGCTTGTCAGTATTGGTAGTATACAAGTATATTAGCTGAGCTGTAGGATAGCAAGAACTGCCATTGAGCAAGTACTGATGGCGCAAGTTAAATTAAACCCTAAGTGTATAATGAATGAGTCACCTAAATGTAAACCTTTTGATAGTCATTTATTTCTGAATGTGGTATTATGTTATCTGGAGCTGAATGTCAAGGGAAAGGTCTAGAGATATTGAACCAAATTCTCCCTCCTCACTGATGCATTGAATTCAGTGCAATTGCTCTTGATACAGTATCTAATGGGAGAATGCATTTTGTCTCTTGGTTTCTATCTTCTTGCACTGCTTGTCTTTATTTTGAAAGGCCACTTCTTTCCAATAGATCTAATGGTAGACTGGCTGAGTCAGAGGACAAAATGTTGTTGTAAAGGCACAAGACCCATCACACAGACATTGCAAGAGCATAACCTGAATAATACATTTAAATGCTTATATCATTAATTAACAAAACTAGGAAACACTGCTATACATAGAAAAGCTGAGGTGCTCTGCTTTTTGTTATGAATGAGTGGAATTCAATTTTCAAGAAATGCCTGTAATGTTTGTTTGAGACCAGTTTGAGACCTGGAAGAATCCCTGAATGCTAATTTGTTTTGATTGGTTACATGGTCACTTTTCTGACTTTCTCTGACCGATGGGCTGTTGCTGAGATTGGTATGGAGAGCCACTTACCCTGTTCTAGTTAGTTGATGTCTCTCCCCAAGAATGCTAGAGGATGTGGAAGTTAATGGTTGATGTCACTGTTCAGGGCAACTGCACCTGTATTCCCCCTCTGTGATCCAGCAAGGGCACCTATTCTCAGGCTTCTAACTTCCCAGCCATTGCTTTTCTTGGGTGAAGAGCCATATCTCACTGCCCTCTGGGGTATTTCCAGGCTGCACAGTTCCCTGCCTTCACTGTTATTCCTAGCAGACACAGACTGCTCAAGCATGCCTGCTTGCTTTCTCTTCAGCGATTGTTTACAATGTGACTGCCCACCGTTGTAGATACCACACAGCTCTTTTTATGCAAACCTTTTTTTATTCTAAGGGTAAAAACATGGCAGAGAAAACATTAACAACAATATAAGAACCTACACACAGTAATAAATTTGACACCTACACGCACTCTGATAAGACCGCTGGTTGGTGATTAATCCTTCCAATCATTCCCTTAGGGTTGGGGCCCACTTTGACCAGAAGTCCTGTCTATCTGCTGAATCAGAAAGGAGGCCCTGCACCAGTTTACAACAAGACGATTTATCCTTTTTGTCGGTTGGTCCCTGGAGAATCCAGTTTGAACTAGTATATGCAAACCTCTCCAGGGGTGGTGTTTCTCTGGAGATGTGACAACCTGAGTGAATTTTTTTTTAATCTCCCTCTGCTGTTTTCCTATTTACCCTTCCCATGAAAATACATACAATCCCTCAATAACACATAGAAAATCACATTTTTAATACAATGGACACCAAAGTTATTAAACTCAGTTCAATAAGGTTTAACTCAATTCAATAAAGTTTGTCCAGGATATTACAGGATACTGTTAGAGCTGGAAAAAGCAATCTCTCTGCATTAACGAGGGAAAATGTCAAGAAAAAAGATAAGACAGTGACCTCTTTAAAGTTCTGGATAGTCAATTTGGAAAGAACCTACACCCTTAATCTGATGTCTTGCCATTACTCTATGCGTCTGTTTATTGAAGTTTAATGCTAATGTAATTCTCAATACACTGATTACCTAGACAAGGAGAGTAAAGTGTGGGTGGGGTAGAACTGGAAAGCACAAAGTGCCGGCACAGGATTACAGAATCAAGTGTTTTACATTGTCAGAAATGTACATGTTGGTTCATAGAGAGTGTTGATCATAACCTTAGCAAATTGTCTACTGCTATGGTGTTTGTGAGGAGACAAATGCAGCCCCAGCGAGTTTCTGCCAGTGTAATTCATTGTGGTTTTGGAGATATTGATTTCATTTTGGACCACATCCTGAGAGCTGGATCCATGCTTGTCTTGGATACCTAACCTTGGGCCTAGAGTCTCCTTGCTTATCTCTTTGCAAATGGGTAGCAATTCAATATCTGATTTAATACAATCAATCAGCAGCCTTTGATACTGTAACAGGTTAGTATATGGCTGTATATATCTATATCAATCAGCCAACCCCATTCTGTTTTGTGAATACCTGTTTGATTTTAAACTGGTGTGTACCCTTCACTTTTGCATTGTAGCTTCCATCTCGAGCAAGAATA
The DNA here is from genome assembly GCF_013100865.1 of Trachemys scripta elegans. Classification (NCBI taxonomy): domain Eukaryota; kingdom Metazoa; phylum Chordata; order Testudines; family Emydidae; genus Trachemys; species Trachemys scripta. The sequence goes on along the minus strand of NC_048299.1, from coordinate 53,024,490 downwards.
CCAAGGAGGTGTTAAGTAGACAGGCCAACACTGAGAGTGCCATAAAGAGTCATCAATCTAGATGGTGCTCCATTCAGTTGGGACTACTTTAAAACAATTGGCTGACTGCATTGGAAGGGGTCATTTTTTTTCCATGGGGTGAGCTAAACAAAAAGTCACCAGACAGGGTTTTTGAAGCTGTGCAGGAGATCACCTGATAAAGGAGGCCAGATCTCTATTTAAGGGATGCATCTTCCTGGTGTGGGGCTCTCTCACCAGCCAGACATCAGGTGACAACAAGAAAACTAAGCAGGAGGAGTGCAGTGCAGGAAGGTGCTGGAAACCTGAAGAACACCATCAAAACCCAGAAAGCTCTTGGAGGAAGAGGATTTATGTGCAGATGTTTATTTTTCCATAGATCTGTAACTCGTGTGCTTTGTCTATGAGCAGTGTGTGTCTGGTTTAGATGTTCCTTTGTAGAATCTGTATGTTCCCTCTAATCTTGAGGTCCCCAAACAGTTAACAATAAAGCAGAATAGTCATGAGGGTTGAGTTCTGGGCAGGGTGTGTTTAAGATACTGGAGAGACTTGGGAGTCAGCACTGGTCTTGGTGCTACGGCAGCTGGACAGTGGGATCCCACACCCCAAGAAGGAGATACTAAACAAGGGATTTGTATTCCAGAAGTGTGCCAGAGAGGTTGGACTTGTGTCTGGACATTGCTCAGAACCAGTAGGCTTAAAAGCAAGTGGGATCCAAGAGTTGGATCCAATACTGCAGATGGGCGAGTATCCGCAAGGGGGCATTCAGTCAGGGCTGTATCAGATGCCATTAACCAAAAGGTGGTGGGTACCGACAGAGTTGCAGTCCCTGGCAGGAGTGAACAGAATAGTTCCTGAGTGACTTCATTTCTTTTTAAATAGAAGGTAAGAGATGCTGACTTTCAGGAAGTTACTCTTCTACCCCATAGAGAGGTTTCACAGGTGGACTATCACAAGATTCTTTTTTCCCCTTTCCTATTTGATACATGTTTAAGACAATTAGGAGGATTACAGAGACGGCATGACTTAGTCTCCAATATAAACACACAGCCTTTGTTTCCTTCTCCTTTGATCCTATTGCAGTGGAATAGCAGCAATTGGGGCTTTTACATATGCTAGCTGATTGTGGCCCAGTCGGGATGAGACACAGGTAATGTTAATATCACTGGCTGTGTTTATTTCAGCACCTTGACTGAGGGTCATTTGTGACACAGGTTTAAACTTCAGAAGTTCTGCTTGATCTTGGGCTGCTACTTGTTGCTCAGATTTTGGTGGCATAAACAGCACATTTCCCTCTGCAATTGACAAGGGGTGTGTGTGGGTGTGTGTATGTGTGTGTGAGAGAGAGAGACACCATTTAATTTGGATGAGGACCTTGTGTTTGTCACTTTGACATTCAACAACTGTAATGTCGCCTGGGACTGGATTGTGCACCCTTCCTGAAGTTGAAGTTGGTGCATGATGTATTTGCCTACTTCTTAATTGGCACATAACACCAGTGCTTATGAAATTTACTGGCTTCTTCTGAATTACAGGTGGAATTTTATGTTTTAACCTACATGATATAAAGCCCATTGTGATTTAGGACCTTGAAAGCTGGGAGATGACATTTTTGTTTACTACTTGCACAGTTAAATTCAGTGGTGTGCTCAAACCAAAGCATGAGGGAACTGTTGGCAATAGAGTGACCAGATGTCCCGATTTTATAAGGATAGGCCCGATTTTTGGGTCTTTTCCTTATATAGGCTCCTATCACTCCCCACCCCCTGTCCCGATTTTTCACACTTGCTGTCTGGTCACCCTAGTTGGCAAGGAGTTTTCTGTGAAGACCTTTTAACTTTAGATCTTACCTTCTGGTTCTCCAGAACTCTGACTTCTTAACCTTCCAGACTCCCTAACAAGCTCATTTTATTTCTTCATCTGGGGTGAGACATGATAAAGGTTATTGGAGATGTCTTGGAGGATTTAAGAATTGTATGTGTTGAGATTAGGATTATATTGCTAGCAGCAAAGAAATGGTGGCATGGGGCAGTTTGTGACTGTATCAACATCAGTATTGTGATTTTTTTTTTTAAATATTGTAAGAGCAGGTAGAGTATGTTGGATTTTTTTTGGCTTTGTTATAAATCATGATAAATAAAATAATACCTAATAAATGGCATTTCTCCTGTAAATCCTGGTTAGTATCTATGGATGCAAGGCCCAGAGAATATTCATAAACTAGCCATAGTGGTAATCATCTGCTATTTCAAACATAAAATTTGCTAGAGAAGACATAATGCTGAGAATATGACTGGAAATATCTATTTAAATATATAACAGAAGAAGAAAAAAATCTTTCATTTTCTGCTTTTTCAAAGGAAACCTATTTATTTTTGTAGTGCACAGCAACCTTATCTTTAAACATGATAGTTGAGAATAAAAGCAGCCCTTATAAGAAAGCCAAACAGAATTTAATAGGGAAGAAACCAATAGGGTTCTATAGAAATGTAATACGAGTCTGTGAAAATTACTCTCAAAACCTAAAGACTTTAACAAAAGATGATGTCCTTTTCTCTGCGGTTTTTAATCCTCTGATTAAATCTGTCAGAGGGAGAATCTGTTAAATTCTATACAGAGGTTTTTTAAAAAAACGTACAGAGATAGTTTTTCTACAGGATTATTTCATAAGAGTTAAGATCAAATTTGCCTTGACTCTTTTCTTTACAAGACAATTTGTTGCTTACTGGTATATGTGACTTCACTTATCAGTTTATAAATGCCTGGAAAAAAATCTCTATTTTGCCTCCACCGCTGTTTTTAATTACTTGACATTTCCTTTAAAAGTGAGTATCTTCCCACATCTAAAAACAGTAAAAACTGTATGTTGGTGGGGTTACGTTTTTCTAATAAGAAATGTACCAAACATTCAGAAATCAAGTCGTTGTGGGTGTTGAAGTACACAAAGGATACCTATTTGGAGAAAATTCCTCTGTGTTGTGTGGGTTGTTTTTTTGTTTTGTTGGCTAGCGTGATAAATAAATGCAAGAAGCACATTAATTCATTATGAAGTTACAAATGGGATCACAAAACAGTTAGGATGCAAGAAAGTTAAGTATCTTATAGGAACATTAACTCACACGCTGCACATTCTGTAAAGTAAGATATATGTTTAACAGTCTAATGAGAAATCAAAATATTGAACCATAACTTCTTTCATTTGAGCTGTATTTAGTACAGAACTGGTGATGGGTAGAGTGTCTTTCTACCATCTGTGCAGCCCCCTGATTTTGGAGCCCACTGAGGGCCACTCTGGTCCCCAGTGAAAAGCCAAAAATCCTAATGTGTGTCAGGCTCCTTATGGCCCCATTAGGAGTTCTGGTAGCATGGGTCTGACAGTGCATATGTGAGGGTAGAAAGATAAGAGTATCTCCTCCTCTGAGCCTTGACCTGGTTCATCATTTTTGTCTTTTACATGTATTACAACTGGTGTATGGAGCCAACAGGGATAGTGACTGTATTTGAGCCTTTCTCTAATCTGTTCCTCCATCCACCACTCCTCTGGGATGCAGATGTATGCTGCCAACCCTTTCCTCCACCTCTAACCGCTTGCATTTCCTATCCCCTATTCTAATCCTCTTTCCCATACTAATTCCACAAACTTTCAATAAGTCCTCTTTGTGTTTCTTTCTAGGTATTTAAATTGCCCCCATCACCATAGCATATGTAACTCTTTCTATTCCCCTCCCCCCCCACTCTCTCTCTCTCTCTCTCTCTGCCTTTAATCAGTCTCTTTCTCTCTCTTACTTGTGTTTGGGGATGTGGGATGGAGAAGCAGAGTACTGACTCTGTGTAGTGTTTGTTTTTAGGGTGATCAGCTGGTGTTTGATCATACCCCAGTAGTTTGAGCAACCAATGAGAGACTTCTACTTGACCACCTTAGCTGTATTTCGTGACTTAGTCATGCCTCAGATTTGACAAACTTTGAGCACCCTGGGCTTCTGAAATTACTGTTTGGGCAGCCATTATCAGATCAAGGCCCTGACCCACACTCTGAGTGCTCAAGCCAGGGTTCTCTAACAACTTGAGTACAGTCAAATACCATCTCAAAATATCTCCTGAGTGCCCAACTCCTATTTAAGACCCTAGATGGGTGAACTAGAGTGCCTCATATTAAATGAGGATATTGATATAATAGGCATCACAGAAACTTGGTGGAATGATAATAATCAATGGGACAAGATAAAACCAGATACAAAGTATATCGGAAGGACAGAATAGGTCATGCTGGTGGGGGAGTGGCACTATATGTGAAAGAAATGTAGAGTCAAATAAAGTAAAAATCTTAAATGAACCAAACTGTACCATAGCATCTCTATGGATAGTAATTCCATGCTTGAACAATAAGAATATAGCAGTAGGGATATATTACTGACTACCTGACCAGGATTCTGATAGTGACTGTGAAATGCTCAGGGAGATTAGAGAGGCAATAAAAATAAAAAAAACTCAATAATAATGGGGATTTCAACTATTCCCATATCAACTGGGTACATGTCACCTCAGGACGGGATGTAGACACAAAGTTTCTTGACCAGCTTAAATGACTGCTTCTTGGAGCAGCTAGTCCTGGAACCCACGAGAGGCAATTCTTGATTTAGTCCTAAGCGGAGCATAAGGTCTGGTCCAAGAAGTGAATATAGCTGAACCGATTGATAATAGTGATCATAATATAATAAAATGTAATATCCCTTTGGGGGGGGACGGGAAACACCACAGCAGCCCACCACAGTAGCATTTAATTTCAGAAAGGGGAACTACACAAAAATGAGGAAATTAAACAGAAATTAAAAGGTACAGTGCCAAAAGTGAAATCCCTGCAAGCTACATGGAAACTTTTCAAAGACACCATAATAGAGACTCAAATGAAATGTATATCCCAAGTTAAAAAACATAGTAAGAGGACCAAAATAGTGCCACTATGGCTAAACAACAAAGTAAAAGAAGCAGAGGCAAAAAGGCATCCTTTAAAAAATGGAAGTTAAATCCCATTGAGGAAAATACAAAGGAGCATAAACTCTGGCATGTGAACTGTAAAAATATAAATAGGCAAGCCAAAAAAGAATGTGTAGAACAGCTAGACAAAGACTCAAAAAGTAACAGCAATTTTTTTTAAGTACATCAGAAGCAGGAAGGCTGCTAAACAACCAGTGGGGCCACTGGATGATCGAGATGGTAAAGGAGCACTCAAGGAGGATAAGACCACAGCAGAGAAACTAAATGAATTCTTTGCATCAGTCTTCATGGCTGAGAATGTGTGTGAGATTCCCCAGCAAGAGCCCTTCTTTTTAGGTGACGCATCTGTCCCAGATTGAGGTGTCATTAGAGGAGGTTTTGGAACAAATTGATAAATGAAACAGTAATAAGTCACCAGAAGGTATTCACTCAAGAGTTCTGAAGGAACTCAAATGTGAAATTGCAGAACTACTAATGCAACCTATCATTTAAATCAGCTTCTGTACCAGATGACTGGATGATAGCTAATGTGACGCCAATTTTTAAAAAAGGCTCCAGAGGCAATCCCAGCAATTACAGGCTAGTAAGCCTAACTTCAGTACTGGACAAATTAGTACTATAGTGAAGAACAGAATTATCAGACCCATTAGGTGAACACAATTTGTTGGGGAAGAGTCAACATGGTTTTTGCAAAAAGAATAACAGGAGTACTTGTGGCACCTTAGAGACTAACAAATTTATTAGAGCATAAGCTTTCGTGGACTACAGCCCACTTCTTCGGATGCATATAGAATGGAACATATATTGAGGAGATATATATACACACATACAGAGAGCATAAACAGGTGGGAGTTGTCTTACCAACTCTGAGAGGCCATGCTACTCTGAAACATGGTTTTTGTAAAGGGAAATCATGCCTCACCAATCTACTAGAATTCTTGAAGGGGGTCATCAAGCATGTGGACAAAGATGATCCACTGGATATAGTGTACTTAGATTTTCAGAGAGCCTTTGACAAGGCCCTCACCAAAGACTCTTAAGCAAATTAAGCTGTCATGGGATAAAAGGGAATGTCCTCTCCTGGATCAGTAACTATTAAAAGATAGGAAACAAAGGGTAGGAATAAATGGTCAGTTTTCAAAATGGAGAGAAGTAAATAGTGGTGTCCCCCAGGGATCTGCATGGAGACCAGTACTGTTAAACATATTCATAAATGATCTGGAAAAAGGGGTAAACAGGCCACAAAATTTACAGAGGATACAAAACTACTCAAGATAGTTAAGTCCAAAGCAGACTGCGAATATTTACTAAGGGATCCCACAAAACTGGGTGACTGGGCAACAAAATGGCATATGAAATTCAATGTTGATAAATGCAATGCACATTGGAAAACATAATCCCAATTATACATATAAAATGATGGCATTTAAATTAGCTGTTACCACTCAAGAAAGAGATCTTGGTGTCATTGTGGATCGTTCTCTGAAAACGTCTACTCAATGTGCAGCAGCAGTCAAAAAAGCGACCCGAATGTTGGGAATCATTTGGAAAGGGATAGATAATAAGACAGAAAATATCATATTGCCTCTATATAAACTCATGATATGCCCACTTCTTGAATACTGCATGCAGATGTGGTTGCCTTAAAAAATGTATATATATTTGAATTGGGAAATGTACAGAAAAGGACAGCAATAATGATTAGGGATATGGGACTGCTTCCATATTGTTAAAAAGAGATTAATAAGATTGGGACTTTTCAGCTTGGAAAAGAGATGACGGGGGGGGGGATATAATAGAGGTCTATAAAATCATGACTGGTGTGGAGAAAGAAAATAAGGAAGTGTTATTTACTCCTTCTCATAAATCAAGAACTAGGGGGTCACCTAATGAAATTAATAGTCAGCGGGTATAAAACAAAGAAAAGGAAGTATTTCTTCACACAACGCTCAGTCAACCTGTGGAACTCCTTGCCAGAGGATGTTGTGAAGACTAAGACTATAACACAGTTCAAAAAAGAACTAGATAAGTTCATGGAGAATAGGTCCATCAATTGCTATTAGTCAGGATGGGCAGGGATGGTGTCCCTAGTCTCTGCTTTCCAGAAGCTGGGAATGGGCCACAGGGGATGGATCACTTGATTACTATTCTGTTCATTCCCTCTAAAACACCTCACACTGGCCACTCTTGGAAGAGAGGATATTGGGCTAGATGGACCTTTGGTCTGACCCAGTAGGGGCATTCTGATATACTTATGCAGCAATTTTTAGTTGTCAAGAAAACCTCCATCTAATAAACCATCTGCTCCATGACCACTCACAGAACAATTTTATGTCCACCTAGGAGAGAACATGCTGTGGTGTCACAAATACAGTCAGTGCCAAACTGCATTGAAGGGACTGGGCAGGGGAAGATTAGGTCTTACGAGTGTTTGGAATTTCATTTGTTCCTCTTCCTTATTATACAAGCAACTTTTCCAACACAGGGCATTTCCTGAAAGAATTAAGTGTCAGCTGTACTAAATGGCCTCTAGCAATCAGCTCTTTCAACCTGTCATTAATCCGTGGGAAAGACCCTGCGTCTCATATTGTGGTTTAAACAATATAAATCCTTCTTTTTGTGATTCATCCTGAGTTTTGTTTTGCCTCAAAACTGGCTTTCCCAAAGGAGCACATCTTTCTGTGAGCTTGCAGGCAGTGTCTAATTAACTCTGAAAAATCAGCCTCTTTAGCTCATGAAATGAGTGATCACACTGTCAGCGTGAGGAATCAAAGTGGAGTTTTGTTTAATGTTGAAGCAGAAGCTGCCTTCTGCTAGATTCATATCATTGCAACACATGGTGGAGTGACGGAAAGAAATGCCAGATATAATATATTTTGTCATATTTCTTAAGCAAAAATATTTTGAGAAGAAAGATGGAAAATGAAAAATTGAGTGGAAGCCAGAAGATTCTTACAAAGAGCATTATTTATAGACAAAATATCCTATTTACTATAATATACTTTCTTCCTCTAATAGCTGTTGATATATTGTACTAATTTTAGCCTGTATAGTTTGTACCCCATCTCCTGCATAACACTTAACTAAACAGCTCACTCCTTAGCAGGCTGGCTAACCTAGTGAGGAGGGTTTTAAACTAGGTTCACCGGGGAAAGGAGACCAAAGCCCTGAGGTAAGTGGGGAAATGGGATCCTGGGAGGAAGCACAAGCAGGAGAGCGCAAGAGGGGAGGACTCCTGTCTCATACTGAGAAAGAGGGACGATCGGTGAGTTATCTAAAGTGCCTACACACAAATGCAAGAAGCCTGGGAAACAAGCAGGGAGAACTGGAAGTTCTGGCACAGTCAGGGAAGTATGATGCGATTGGAATAACAGAGACGTGGTGGGATAACTCACATGACTGGAGTTCTGTCATGGATAGATATAAACTGTTCAGGAAGGACAGGCAGGGCAGAAAAGGTGGGGGAGTTGCATTGTATGTAAGAGAGGAGTATGACTACTCAGAGCTCCAGTATGAAACTGCAGAAAAACCTGAGTCTCTGGATAAAGTTGAGAAGTGTGAGCAACAAGGGTGATGTCGTGGTTGGAGTCTGCTATAGACCACCAGACCAGGGGGATGAGGTGGAAGAGGCTTTCTTCTGGCAACTAGCAGAAGTTGCTAGATCGCAGGCCCTGGTTCTCATGGGAGACTTTAATCACCCTGATATCTGCTGGGAGAGCAATACAGTGGTGCACAGACAATCCAGGAAGTTTTCGGAAAGTGTAGGGGACAATTTCCTGGTGCAAGTGCTGGAGGAACCAACTAGGGGCAGAGCTTTTCTTGACCTGCTGCTCACAAACAGGGAAGAATTAGTAGGGGAAGCAAAAGTGGATGGGAACCTGGGAGGCAGTGACCATGAGATGGTCGACTTCAGGGTCCTGACACAAGGAAGAAAGGAGAGCAGCAGAATACGGACCCTGGACTTCAGAAAAGCAGACTTTGACTCCCTCAGGGAACAGATGGGCAGGATCCCCTGGGAGAATAACATGAAGGGCAAAGGGGTCCAGGAAAGATGGCTGTTTTTTAAAGAATCCTTATTGCGGTTGCAGGAACAAACCATCCCGATGTGTAGAAAGAATAGTAAATATGGTAGGCGACCAGCTTGGCTAAACAGTGAAATCCTTGCTGATCTTAAACGCAAAAAAGAAGCTTACAAGAAGTGGAAAATTGGACAAATGACCAGGGAGGAGTATAAAAATATTGCTCAGGCATGCAGGAGTGAAATCAGGAAGGCCAAATCACACGTGTAGTTGCAGTTAGCAAGAGATGTTAAGAGTAACAAGAAGGGTTTCTTCAGGTATGTTAGTAACAAGAAGAAAGTCAAGGAAAGTGTGAGCCCCTTACTGAATGAGGGAGGCAACCTAGTGACCGAGGATGTGGCAAAAGCTAATGTACTCAATGATTTTTTTTGCCTCTGTCTTCACGAACAAGGTCAGCTCCCAGACTGCTGCACTGGGCAGCACAGTATGGGGAGAAGGTGACCAGCCCTCTGTGGAGAAAGAAGTGGTTCGGGACTATTTAGAAAAACTGGATGTGCACAAGTCCATGGGGCCGGATGCACTGCATCCGAGGGTGCTAAAGGAGTTGGCGGATGAGATTGCAGAGCCATTAGCCATTATTTTTGAAAACTCATGGCGATCGGGGGAGGTCCCGGATGACTGGAAAAAGGCTAGTGTAGTGCCCATCTTTAAAAAAGGGAAGGAGGATCCGGGGAACTACAGGCCAGTCAGCCTCACCTCAGTCCCTGGAAAAATCATGGAGCAGGTCCTCAAGGAATCAATTATGAAACACTTAGAGGAGAGGAAAGCGATCAGGAACAGTCAGCATGGATTCACCAAGGGGAAGTTGTGCCTGACTAACCTAATTGCCTTCTATGATGAGATAACTGGCTCTGGATGAGGGGAAAGCAGTGGATGTGTTATTCCTTGACTTTAGCAAAGCTTTTGATAAAGTCTCCCACAGTATTCTTGCCGCCAAGTTAAAGTATGGGCTGGATGAATGGACTGTAAAGTGGATAGAAAGCTGGCTAGATCGTCGGGCTCAACAGGTAGTGATCAATGGCTCCATGTCTAGTTGGCAGCCGGTTTCGAGCGGAGTGCCCCAGGGGTCAGTCCTGGGGCTGGTTTTGTTTAATGTCTTTATTAATGATCTGGAGGATGCTGTGGACTGCACTCTCAGCAAGTTTGCAGATGACATTAAACTGGGAGGCGTGGTAGATAAACTAGAGAGTAGGGATCGGATACAGAGGGACCTAGACAAATTAGAGCATTGGGCCAAAAAAAACCTGATGAGGTTCAACAAGGACAAGTGCAGAGTCCTGCACTTAGGACGGAAGACTAGGGACTAGGGACCAAATGGCTAGGTAGCAGTTCTGCAGAAAAGGACCTAGGGGTCACAGTGGATAAGAAGCTGGATATGAGTCAACAGTGTGCTCCTGTTGCCAAGAAGGCTAACAGCATTTTGGGCTGTATAAGTAGGGGCATTGCCAGCAGATCGAGGAACGTGATCGTTCCCCTTTATTCGACATTGGTGAGGCCTCATCTGGAATACTGTGTCCAGTTTTGGTCCCCACACTACAAGAAGGATGTGGAAAAATTGGAAACAGTCCAGCGGAAGACAACAAAAATGATTAGGGGGCTGGAGCACATGACTTATGAGGAGAGGCTGAGGGAACTGGGATTGTTTAGTCTCCAGAAGAGAAGAATGAGGGGGGATTTGACAGCAGCCTTCAACTACCTGACGGGGGGTTCCAAAGAGGATGGAGCTCGGCTGTTCTCAGTGGTAGCAGATGACAGAACAAGGAGCAATGGTCTCAAGTAGCAGTGCAGGAAGTCTAGGTTGGATATTAGGAAACACTATTTCACTAGGAGGGTGGTGAAGCACTGGAATGGGTTACCTAGGGAGGTGGTGGAATCTCCTTCCTTAGAGGTTTTTAAGGCCCGGCTTGACAAAGCCCTGGCTGGGATGATTTAGTTGGGGATTGGTCCTGCTTTGAGCAGGGGGTTGGACTAGATGACCTCCTGAGGTCCCTTCCAACCCTGATATTCTATGATTCTAGAACAGTTTTAGGTTTAACTCGAGTGTCTAGGATCGATGGAATTTGAGAGGCTCTCATACAGGACATTTCACATTGCCAGAAGGCTTGTGTGCCATGTGAATTAGAACTATTTATACACAATACAGTAGGCACAGTGTTTCCGAGCATGAAATAATCATTTGTGTAGTAAACAAGAATAACTCTTCTCCTTGAATTTGTTGTTCTGTACAGAACTTTAGGCACTCTAGAAATGCCTAGATAGGAAGCAATGTGATATCCAAGGAAAAAATCTTAACAAACCTTTTTTCTCAAACTGGGATGCCAGATCCAAAAGTTCAGATTTACACTCAAATCCAAAACTTGCAACTTGGTTATAGTACTGTAATGGGCCAAGCTAAAACACTGGTATAGTCAGATTAAATCTTTTCAGAAATTTGGGTTAGGAGTCAAATCCAGATCTGAACTCTGTGGCTCAGGCCAATTTCTTACCTGACACAGTGCAAAGCAAGCGCCACATTTTGTATAGACACATTTTGTAGGTGGAATATAATATAACTGTTTCAGTGAAGATGTGTGCTTACAGATGTATGTATAAATAAACTTTTATCAGAAGCAAATATCAGAATGGTACACTGGTCTAAGTACCCAGACAAGCTGATATAGTTAATTTACACTAGAAATTCTAATATAATAATTGATTTGGGCATCCCTATTATTATTATATAAATATGAATATTACACCTACATCCATAAAACAATAGACTTCCCAAATCAGATGGGAAAACAAAAGTAAAATTTCCACCCTACAAGAACTAAGCAATTAATATATCACACCCTTTAATTAAGCTATGCCCACTTGTGCACAGAATAGCTCTGCAAGCTGTTTTGCTATTCCTCAGAGGGATGGGGTGCTACTCTCCCTCAGCTGCTCAGACCCTGAGATAAACATAAAGCCAGAATTCATCTAGGAAATGGGATCAACTTTTTGACATAAGCCAATCTGGTTCCCTTATAATTAGCGTGACCAGACAGCAAGTGTGAAAAATCGGGACGGGGGTGGGGGGTAATAGGAGTCTATATAAGAAAAAGACCCAAAAATCAGGATTGTCCCTATAAAATCGGGACATCTGGTCACCCTACTTATAATGTGTGTTGTGGAGATCATTCTTGTTAAAAAACTTCTCAGAATTCCTTCTGTAGCCTTCTAATTGCTACCTCCACAAACTCCTACTTTCCCAGTCCCACCTCTTGGGCTTTACTGAAACTAATTATTGATAAAATGTGATGAAGTTTGGAAAGCACTGGCAAAAATTACACCAAAGAAGGGGACTCCATGGGAAATTCATAATATGTGACAAGGGCAACATTGGGGCTAAAGGGTTTATTTGTAAAACAAGCAGAAGTTTTTTAAATGTCACAGTTCTATGAAGCCCAGCTCAGGATTACTTTTCCCCCCGCCAGCTTTGTTTGTGAGAAACCAAGCGCTAATATTCAGCTTTTGAGAGGTCATTCAGGATTAGTTTCACTTTACAGATCTCAAATTGTACCTGTGAGTATGGTTATGGACTGATAACAAAGCTTACTTGCATTCATTACGTACTGTTATAAGTCTCTCAGCAGGAATAAGAATACGGTTGCCTTCTAGCAACAGTAATACAAGTAACGCTTAATCTTTCCCTGTGCAATAGGGTAAGTTCAGCCTGAGGCTAGGCTGCCACTGGAAGTGATGCTTTGAGAAGATTCTACATTTATAATGCAGGAAAAAGTAGGGCTGCAGAACATTTTTTTAACCACTTCCCAGTAACTCTCCTGAGTTAACAATTTGAAGGTTCCCTGCTGAAAAGAGTGGCAGAAAAAGATCTAGCTTCTTTGTGCAGCTGAGAAAGATGAAGATGACCATGTTTAGAGCAATGCCCACTAGGGTCGACTGGTGCTTAAAAGGGGTTTGGAGTGTTGCATTTATTTCATACTCTTCTGTGAGGCTGTCTGAATCCAACTCTCTGGGAAGGTAGAAGTTGCAGGTCTCTGAGTAGGAGTCAGTGGCTCCTTGAAATAGAGCCTGCTGTAAAGCTTATGGAAAAGCGCAATAAAAATTAGTAGAGGCTAATAAACTTTCTAGAAGATGTTTAAACCAACATATAGAACTCTAGAATTTCTATGGCCAGGATATAATTCTCTAGTAAATTCTATGAGTCTATAGGTAAACTACCATTCTCTATTATGTTCTGTACATTTTAAAAGTAATTTCTATAGGTATAGTATTTATTAAATTTGATAGGGCTTATCTATATCAGGGAAGAGAGGACAATGTTACAATACAATTGTGCTCTGCCTTTTCTGTTAGCAGTAGCCGCATCCATTCTTTCTCTAGAATAGCCTTGTGTTACAGCCACTCATTAACAACTCCCATGTTGCATGAGATAACATGTCTAGAGAAGAGATAAATTGTTGTTGTTTTTATTCTATATGATTCTATTCAGGTTATCTTGACCATCCCTATTGTTGTGTGTTGAACTAGCATTGTGTCTGAGTACCTGAGGGTTCAGCCTAGGTTCTGGTGGTCTGAAGGATCAATATTTGCCTATGTAAGAGGCAGAAAGGTGGAATTTAACTAGATAAAATTCTTCAGGAAAGCCCAGAGGTTACTCAGAAAGCCCAGGACTATTCTCGTGTGTGGCTGAAATCTTATAAACTATGCAAGTGTTTAAAAAAAGAGACCCAAGAATGTCACCTTTCAATCTCTCCCTCTTTCACTGGGATCACAGATCAGGACCATAAGGGTTCATTTATTGGCCTTTCCTAAGCGTGTTGACCACTTCATACTTGGGGTTCAGTCTTTAGTACAATTGTTTCTGCTAGACTGATAAAAGTTAGACACCCTAAGGGTGCCATTAGCTTTCTTTAAGGGATTTGGGAAGAATGCAGTGTGGTCAAATGGTTTACACTCATTTGTAACCCTAGGTTAGAAATTGCTGAACCCTGGGGCTCCAGCATCTACACTGCATTATGTGGGCCCGAGTCCAACCAGCCATATCCCAGACTTCCTAGAGTCTTCCCAAAATGTGACCTATCTGGCTCTTTGTTCATGATGCAGTGTTATGGAAACTTGACTGTCTAGAGGACAAAGAAAGTTGGCCCATGGGATTGTGGGTTACTTTTGGTGGGCTCCCACAGCACAAGTCCAGGAGGGGCTGTCTCTATACTGAAAAGCAATGAGGCTTAAACCCTGGGTCTCTGCTTGACTCGGGCTCAGACCCTCCCTCCCCCCCCCGATCCCTGTGGGGTTAGTGCAATTTGTGTGTAGATGGAGAAGGGTTAGGCCTGAGCCTGCATTTGAACCCTGTCTTGGGGAGTCAGGAGCCATGCAGTCTTTTGTTGTCTGTCACAGACAGACTGCCTTTGGGACTTTAAATAAGTCACACAACATCTCCATGCCCTGGTTTCCCTGCTCTAATGTGGAGCTAATAATACTTACCTACTTTTCAAAACCATTTTGAAATGCCTTTTGATGAAAAGTAATATATAAATATAAATTGTTACTATAAAGGCTTTAGAGCCCTAATTCAAACTAATTGAGTCCGTTGAGCTAAATTCTCTTTAGTGTGATTTTCTCCACCCAGAGACTGAGAGCGCCAGAAGCCCTTCTTATTTATCCTTCTGTTAGGAGAATAAACAAAGATTTGCATATTGACACCATTCAAAACTCTTCCTTTTAAAAATGCTACAGTTTCCTAGAGTGCAGCAGTGGTCCCATGTATTTCACTGTACAACAGGGTTACTGAAGTGTTCGGGCAAAATGCTGCTGATTTTGTGTGATATCATTATACAAACTTCTACTTATTGAGCGAGTGTTTGGGCACTGGGCAGGATGAAGGCAGAGGTTTCACTTTTATGGATCAACAATTCTTTTATTCACCATTTTGTGCAACTCTGTTTCTATTGGACTCTTTGGGGCAGGTACTTTTTCTTTTATATGTGCTTTTAGTGACAATGGTGGTCATGGGCTCCACAGACTGAACCCTACTACACACAAACGAATATATCATCTTTATTTTTTCCTTTTCAAGATAGCAGTAAATATTCCCATAAAAGTTAGGAATAACTATGTCCTGGTCTACACCACAAACTTGTGATGGTATAACTATCAATCCACGTCCCTGAGTGACGCAGTTATACTGACCGAACACGTGGAGTAGACAGTGCTATGTCGGCAGGAGGCCTTCTCCGGTCACCAGAGCTGCTGCCTCTTGGGGAAGTGGAGTACCTACACACTCCCGTCGGCGTAGGTAGTGTCTTCACTAAGCACTACAATGGCTCTGCTTTACCGCTACATCACTGTAAATGTAGACAAGGCCTCAATTTTTCAGACTCAACTCCTTTTTTTAGATTGCAGATGTCATAAAAAAAACCCTGTATTCCTGGATCTCTTTATAGCTAAGATCAGAAAAATAGGGAAGCATCCTGGTCTCCTGATATCCAATGCATAGCGTTGTGTTTTGCTTTTTTTAAAAATAGAACTCTCATCCATGTCTTGGACGCTATATAATACTATTGTCCTGAGAGGCGCTGGTGACTGTTTGATCACAATCCTCATTGAGACTGGATGTGACCAATATTCTTCAATTAACATTACTATCAGGATAGGTTAATCAGAAGCACCCTGCACAACTAAGAAAAAAAGAGGTCATGAACCTGCCCAAGAGATTGAGCTGAGTGGACAGAGGGGTTTTGCTGAGTATTGTAGTGTGTGTGTCTATGTGTGTATGAGAGAGAACGCAAACAGGCAAATGCTGGGAGATATGGAGAGACAGATGGAAGGAACAACTGAGAGCATGGTGTTTGACCCTGGAAGAAACTTGGGGGGAGGTTTTTGGAGTAGGGATGCAGGCTGAAGAGTGTTCTTGGTGCTGGGAGCTGCTATTTGATCCCTTTTGCATTCAGAGATGCAGGACTTGGTCCATTCTTTGTAAATAAACAAAAATGTATCAAAGAAATATCTGACTAATACCAATTTCTACTCCCAACTGCAACATCCCCAAACTTTGACTAGCCACTTGAGTAGAAAAGGGGCAACAGTATCTTTCTCCACGGCTAAATTACAGCACACTTGCAATAATGAGAAGTATACAAACTTTGTGGACCAGACTTTACTTTCCATGGAAGGTAGCATGCAAGGATCTGAGAGCTCTGAACTGTGCAAGTGGCCTGAGGAAACTATGCTATATCATCTCCTTGGACAACAACAGCGCATCCTGATTTATCAGAAGGAGCAGGAGGCATAGCCTGCCAACTGCATGGAGCCAGTGCATCAAAGGCCAAATCCCAAGGATATCTGTCATCCACTTAGATCAGTCCCTCCCTCCCCCCAGTATTTGCTATTTTTCTTGCTATGCTGCCATTGGCTGAGCTGCCACCTGCTGTAAGCTCCTTTCCTTTCTGTGGCATTCAAAGGCCAGAAGAGGTGGTGGTAATACAAGAACATGCAACATTAACTTGTGTGGTAATTTGTCATCTAAATTAATGTGGGTTGCCATGGGAGCATGTTTCACAGAGCTGTTGCTCCCTGACTCTATTGCCCCCCCCCCCCACCTGCCCACGTGTCCCTCCATGCTGATTAATGTGTATTTGATTCCTCCCAAGCTTCAGAATGAAGGGGACTGTATGATCCTTTGGAAATAATTTTGCTTATAACATTATTATGCCTTGTGGCGTACAGCATGGTAGATAAAGCTCTGGAAATAAAACAGTAAATATGAATGAGAAAGTGTGCAATAATAGTGAAATCTGTTTTAGAAATGAGTGCAGGCTTATGAGTATAACAGTCTCGTCTCCTTACTGATACCATTAAGGATAAGAGAAATGAAAAGCTGTCGTTCTTGCTCCCATCTTGTGAACAAGAGGGATCTTGCATGCGGCAAACAAAGGGTTACATTGGTGCCAGCATATATTCAATTATAATAAATCATTCCATTATTCTGAATTACCATTCTCTGTATTTTCTTTATACTGAGTGTATAATAGGTAGAGAATCTTGTTATTTAGGCACTGCAAAGTAAGCAGGTTTCATGCACGCACTCCCAAGTGCACAACTCCTGCCAACTGCAGTGGAGGCTCAGCTCACACAGAGTTGCAGAATCAGGCCCTAAGAGAAGAGGCCATTTTGTAGCTGAAATGGTTCTCCAATTCCTTTTAATTTGCTCTCATCAAGCCACGTAAACTAAAGGTAACCCCAAGTTTGGCACTGAAAAAGGCTCAAAGTGATTTCTCCCCCAGGCTGAGTGGAAATGTAAGTGTGCTACAGAACCCTTCTGATTCTGTTAAATTTAAGAGAATGAACTTTAAGCCTTGCTTAAAGTTTGCTTATTTGGAGTGTAGTGTCAAGTGCTGTTTACCCAATCCGAAGAAACAAAGTTGAGCTCAAGACAGGGCCGGCTCCAGGCACCAGCCCAGCAAGCAGGTGCTTGGGGCGGCCAAGGGGAAGGAGCAGCACATCAGGCTATTCGGCGCAATTCGGAGGCGGGTCTCTCTCGAAGGGAAGCATCTGCCACCGAATTACCGCCGAAGAAGAAAGCGGCATGATGGAGCTGCCGCCGATCGCAATTGCAATCGCGGCTTTTTTTTTTTTTTTTCTGCTTGGGGTGGCAAAAACCCTGGAGCTGGTCCTGGCTCAAGAGAGTAGGAAAACTGAGATTAAGAATGGAATGGAAAGCTTTACATGTGAATAGAGATGTTTGCAGTTAGCCTATCATTCTGGGGCTTTCTATAGGGCCCATCACCATAGTACTATGGGATTCCTGGTCATTCAGTCTACTGGAAGCAGAGGGGAATTCACTAAGATGTGAGTTACAATGGCATCAAATACAGGGGGAAGAGAAATTCACTGTGAATTTCAAGTCCCTGCTCCAGACTTCCTGTGTGACTTGGGAAAGTCACTTAGCTTCAGTTCCACATCTGTAAAATATGGATAATACTTCTTATCTCTCTCACAAGGCTGTGAGGAAGATAAACATATTAACAATTGTGGGAATAAAAACCATATAATTACTTACAAAAGGAAATAACCCTTTCATCGAATTATATCAAATAAAAGCCACATAAAAGTAGACCAAGCATTTGAACACACTCACATAGAAAATCACAGATATACTTTGCAAAACATTTATTTTAAAACTAATTAGGTTAATTCTCATAACATAATAATAAGCAACCAAGAACCTATAACATCCAGAACTCATTGTTCCATTATGTACCTCTAACAGATATCAATTTTGTCCTCCAAGCCTAGACTCCTTGTCATCATCCTCGTAGTTTGGATAATGTCAAAAGAGCACTGAGTAGTCTCACCTCTCACTACAATTAAAAGAAATAGAAACCTTGACCCCTCCCTCTCTTTCTCACGCTTATGGCACTATCTCTTGGCTCTGACTAAAGCTTGGTCTACATTACAGCTTATGTCGACCTAACTCTCTAAGCATCTATGCTAAAATGCTGCTTTTGACGATGTAACTCACCTGCTACACTGACTTAATAGCTCCACCTCTGCTTAGGTTGATGTAGTTAGGTTGACGGAGTGTCAGTATAGACACTCTGTTGCTTACATTGATTTTAGTGGCCTCAGTGCCCCACTGTGACCACTCTGGTCACTGTTTTGAACTGCTAGGTGGCCAGGAATGCAGGTACACGCTCCTCCCCTTTTAAAGCCCTGTGAATTTTTGAAATTCTATTTCCTGTTTGCTCAGCATGGAGAGCTCACCTAGTAACTGGCCATGCCGGCTCCACGTTGCAGACATGCTCCACCAGAGGTGGTGGATCTCCTGGGTCTTTGGGGAGAAGCTGCTGTGCAAGCGCAGCTCCCATCTAGCAAGGGAGGCTAACAGTCGCTCTGGAGCAGAGCTGCAGACATGCCACTTTTACAAAAAATGCATGCCATCCTAGGCAGAGACCCCACCACCACCAAGAGCCCTGTGGATACTTTGGGGGAGCTGGAGTCAAAGGCCCCTGGAGTGAACAGTGAGGAGGAGGTGTTGGATGATGAGGAGGAGGAGTATGGAGGACTGGTGACTGGATCCAGTGGCGCAGCGAGCCAGAACCTGTTCTCGACTCCAGAGAAGTCACGCCTATGGTCCAGTATGGGCATGCCTGGTGCAGGGGAAGGAACCTTTGGTAAGCACACAGTTTGCTTTGATATTGCAGGGACACATCTGTTCATTTACTCTTTCTTTAATCATGCTAGAAGAGGTAGTGAAATAACCAGGAGAAGTAGAGTCGCTATCTGCTTCTCATTCCCCTGTATAGTTAGGCAGAGAGGACCCTGCAGAACAGTTTGTTTATGTGCACTGGGATGTCCCATGAATCCTCCACAGAGATCGCGAGGAAACTTTCCTGGAGGTAGTCTGCAATCCTCTGCCAAAGGTTTCTGGGAGGGCTGCCTTATTTTTCCACTGCGGTAGGACACTTTCCCATGCCACTCAGCAATTACTTCAGCAGGCACCACTGCAGCACACAAGCTAGCAGCATATGGGCTTGTGCAGGAGCTGTTCCCTTTCAGCCCCCATTATCCTCAGGAGTGAGATGATAGCTAAAGTCATCACTGCCTGTGGAAAGTGGTGCCAGTATTCAGTTCAATCGCCCTATCCGCATATACTCATGTCCGTGAGCTATTTTCCCAACTCGCTCCCTCCCCCATGGGCTGTGCTCACCATGTCTGGGACTGCCATCATGCTCTATAAATCCCAAGGAGAAGTGAGAGTGTAGTGCTTGCAACTTGTGTGTATGAAGGGGCGTGAGTTCAGTATACCAAGTTTCCATTTATCTTGTGAATACATTCACAATAGTGCCTCTGTGCATTGTATCTTTTGCAGCTGGAAATGTGGCCTTGAGGGTCTCCATCCACACCACCGGAGAAGCTCAGCTAGATAAAGAGGACTCAGCGGGCTAACATGTTCCAAGCAGTCCTGCAAGTCTCTGGTGCTTTGTATACCAAGCACAGGGCTTGGAGGATCACCCTAATGGACAGAATGGACAGGGATAGAGCCGAGAAGAGAAAAGCACAGGAAAAGGAGACAGATGTGCAGCAGGAGATGCTAGAGCTTCTCAAGTTGCAAACAGACATACTGGAGACTCTTATTGATCTTCAGGTTCAACAGACCCTGTGCTTGCCTCCCTCTGCAGTCCACAGAGAACTACATTCCAGGACCTCTCTACACCTACTCCCCACACATTCCACGTGGTGTCTGGGGCCACTGCACTACCCCTACCAATCCACCCCAGAGAAGCCACACGTACACTGACCTCTGAGAGAAACGGTTGGTGTATGTGTTTGTGAAATTAAAATGACCGTTCTTTCCCCTTTTAATGGTTTTTTTTCCTGTATTTATAAAGTTTAATTCAGTTACAACTTTGTCTGTTTGCAGGGATTTGGAATAAAAGTATATTTATGGAAACTTAATTCATCTTTATTAGTTCACAACATATGCTGGCTGGGGCTGATATCGTTAACAGACAATAGCAATAGGTTTATTTGCGATGTTATATTACTACACACACTATACTCATTACTAAGTTCATACCAGGGTGCAAAAAAACAATGCCAGGCAGAGCACACTACAGCAACACACATTACTGTGGCTCACTATTAAAATGGTCTTTCAAAGCCTCCCTGAGTCATATAGCTCCCCGTTGAGTTCTTCTTATAATCCTGGTATCTAGCGGCTCAAAATTAGCATTCTGCTGTGCCACCTCATAGAATATCAGGGTTGGAAGGGACCTCAGGAGATCATCTAGTCCAACCCCCTGCTCAAAGCAGGACCAATCCCCAACTAAATCATCCCAGCCAGGGCTTTGTCAAGCCTGACCTTAAAAACCTCCAAGGAAGGAAATTCCACCACCTCCCTAGGTAACCCATTCCAGTGCTTCACCACTCTCCTAGTGAAAAAGTTTTCCCTAATATCCAACCTAAACCTCCCCCACTGCAACTTTAGGCCATTACTCCTTGTTCTGTCATCTGGTACCACTGAGAACAGTCTAGATCCATCCTCTTTTGAACCACCTTTCAGATACTTGAAAGCAGCTATCAAATGCCCCCTCATTCTTCTCTCCTGCAGACTAAACAATTCCAGTTCCCTCAGCCTCTCCTCATAAGTTATGTGCTCCAGCCCCATAATCATTTTTGTTGCCCTCCACTGGACTCTTTCCAATTTTTCCACATCCTTCTTGTAGTGTGGGGCCCAAAACTGGACACAGTACTCCAGATGAGGCCTCACCAATGCTGAATAGAGGGGAATGATCACGTCCCTCGATCTGCTGGCAATGCCCCTACTTATACAGCCCAAAATTCTGTTAGCCTTCTTGGCAATAAAGGCACACTGTTGACTTATATCCAGCTTCTCATCCACTGTAACCCCTAGTCCTTTACTGCAGAACTGCTGCCTAGCCATTAGGTCCCTCCACCCCAGTGGAAACTTTCCCCCCTTTGCTTCACAGATATTATGAAGCACATAGCAGGCAGCTCTAAGCATTGGGATATTTTTTGCATCGAGGTCTAATCTTGTAAGCAGACAGTGCCAGCCACCTTTCAAATGGCCAAAGGCACATTTAAATGTCATTGTGTACCTACTGAGCCTGTAGTTGAAGTGCTCCTTGCTGCTGTTGAGGTGGTTGGTGTATGGCTTCATGAGCCACGGGGGTAAGAGATAGGCAGGGTCTCCCAACATCAGTATTGGTATTTCAATACCCCCAGTGGTAATCCTCTTGTCTGGAAAGAAAGTTCCAGCTTGTAGCTTTCTGAACAGGCCTGTGTTCTTAAAGATGTGTGCATCATGCGTCTTCCCTGATGGTAAAACATCCCTGGTGATCTACCAGTGCTTGCAATTCCACAGAAAAATAGCCCTTTCTTCTTGAGGTACTCAGTGGCACGGTGACCTGATGCCAAAATAGGGATATGCATTCCGTCTATTGCCCCATCACAGTTCAGGAACACCATTGCTGAAGAAACCATCCACTATGTCCTTCACATTGCCCAGAGTCAGTCCTTTGAAGCAAGATGCTATTAATGACCCTGCACACTTGCATCACAGCAACCCCCACAGTGGATTTTCCAACTCTAAATTGATTATCGACAGATTGGTAGCAATCTGGCATTGAAAGCTTCCACACAGTGATTGCCACTTGCTTCTCCACTGTCCGTGCAGCTCTCATTTTGGTGTTGCTGTGCCGGAAGGCTGGGGGCGCAGTTCCAGGAATGTGGCCTCACGCATCTGAAAGTTCTGCAGCCACTGCTCATCATCCCATACTTGCATAATGATGCAATCCCACCAGTCAGTGCATGTTTCTTGGACCCAGAACTGGCGCTTCACCATCTCCAGCTGCTCCATGAATGCCAACAACTTTGAATTGTTTCTATGTTGCACAGCAATTTAGCTTCCAAAGAATCATGTTCCTCATGGATCCTCCGGCGGCTCTGCAAATACTGCAGGATCAGGCATGTTGTGCTCGCAGTGCTCCTCACAATAGTGCAGAGCTGTGCAGGATCCATGCTTCTCACAGAGACAGCGGACGCACGGGTTTGTGGTGCATTTGAAAAGAGGCATGAAACATTATGGGATGTGGATAAAATTATGGGATAGAGAAAACAGCATCAGGGGACATTGAAACAATGTTCCCAGCAACCCTTATGCAATTTGTTTGCTCCCATAAGGCATTGCAAACCCTTCCCAAAACACCCTGAGCTACATGGTGGCAAGTTGCACAGTGGGATAGCTACCCACAGTGCACTGGTCTCTGCATCAATGCAAGTGCTGGTAGTGAGATGTGCACTGCCAACACAAGGATCATAATGTATTAAATTTCCTCAAAGAAAGGCCTAAATGAATAACTTTATATTTTTGCTGCAAAGGATTTGGACACACTTGTTGGTCTAGTTAATACACAAGTGCTGTCATTTTCTCATGAGAAGGGAACTTGCTGTGCCAAGAAACTAATTTGCCAGTACCGAAAGGGGATGCACTGGCCCATATTTAATTGAATTCTTAGGCTACTACTTTTTCTTTGACCCCGAAAACATTCTTTTTCTCAGTGGAACTGTACAGTATTTTCAACAGCCACCTGTATATTTACCAGCACTGACGTTTTTATTGGTTGTTGTTCCTAGATGACTGATCTCCTTCCCTCTCTGTTCCTTCATTTATAGGTTTGTATTTCCCACTGCTTTGATTTCCTAAATAATTTATACTATGTCTTCAGTTACCGCCCAGAAAATTCAAAGCAGATTTTTAATTACCTCTTTTCTCTGTATGGTCATATTGGAGAACTGCATAACATAAAAAGTTCAAAGGTAAAAATAGTGTAAAGCACATATTAATGTACATTTTAAGAAACAATAGCTTTATCAGTCCTATTTCTTTTAGCAGGCATGCACTCTTCATCTCCTATGAAGCTCCCCAACCCCACACAACTCCTGTGTGGCACTTGACTATCCCTCCAATTATGATCGAAGTTATATGAAATAGGGATCCACAAATATCTACCTCTAGAGCTGGTCTACACTGAGGTGGGGGGGGGATTGATCTAAGATATGCAACTTCAGCTATGAGAATAGCGTAGCTGAAGTCGACGTATCTTAGATCGACTTACCTCCCGTCCTCACGGCGCGGGATCGACGGCCGCGGCTCCCCCGTGGACTCTGCTTCCGCTTCTCGCTCTGGTGGAGTTCCGGAGTCGATGGGGAGTGTGTTTGGGGATCGATTTATCGCATCTAGATGAGACGCGATAAATCAATCCCCGATAGATCGATTACTATCCGCCGATCCGGTGGGTAGTGAAGACGTACCCCTAAATTCAGTTTCTTTCCTATTATGGGATCATGCACAAGTGACATGACCCAGCCCTGGTCTTCTGGTAAGGGTTCTCCAATCCAATCTTTCATAAATTAGACCTCTGCTATGGTGTCCTTCAAGCAAGGGCAGGAAACCAGCTGTCTTCAGATGGTTGTTTACTTGAAGTATTGGGGGAAATGGGTTAGTCCAAATAAGAACAGGCACAAACCTTTACCTATTGCCCAAGCCCAAACTTTTCTTGAGGTTTGGGAATGATGCAGTATCTCTTCTTTCTCCATCCCCATAACCATGCCTTACAATTGCTGATCTCTGGCAGTCTCTCTATGTGGCCCTACTACAACTATTTGTCTTGCATGGGGCTTGGGTGTGGTGCTACATGAGATGTCATCAGGGAAGAGTTTGAGCAGGAGATATGAGTAGAGGAGAAGCTAGGCATATTGTGGAGGCTGCTGGGCTTTGTTTCTAGGCCTGATGTTACCAATGCAGTTAGATGCTTTGGAAGAGAAGCACAGAACTTCTCCCCCAAAATATTGCCTGTGTTGGGGAGAAGTGAAATCCTGACTCCATTCCAAAGGAAATGGTCATTTACTTCAGTGGGGCCAGGATTTCACCCATGTCCTTTGCTGTTGAGCCTTCTCCCAAACATCTGTTGCTTGTGAAGCTGAGGACATTCAGCTTCATTTTCAATCACTATTAATTATATTCTTCCTTTAAAAATAGGACTTGGTCTTAAATAGGAAAAAAACCAATAATTCTGTCAAGGTCAAAAAAAAACAAACATGCTGTCATCAGTGATTTTAAAGCTACTATAAACATACATTTTGAAAATGCTTAATGGTTGGTGTAATTAAAAATCTCCTTCATGACAACTGGATGTTGATTCCTGCAATAATGCCGGTGGTAGATGGCAATGCACTAAGTGGTCTATTGATTTATATTGAAACCTTCATTACCAAACTCCCTTCCTGTTCTAATCTATAAGTGACTATCAAATAGACATCATGAAGAGCATTTACAAGCTGTTTTCACTTCTCAGCTGTAGGTCTATCAGATTGATTATCGTAGAGAATATCGTTACACTAGTCTAGCTCCTTTCTTTTCATTCACACAGTTTGTTCACTTGACTGCTGCTGCTTCACAGGTGCATTTTAGGCTGCATTATCCACATACACTGTTCTTCATTCACTCTTTTATTCCAAAGATGTAATAAGAGTTTATTGGGTTTTTTTTTTAAAGTATGATTACCTCTTATTTTTTTCTAAAGTTTCAGATATGTGTCTTAAATGTCTGGCTCTAAATATTTACGCTAAATATACTCTAGTTATTCTGTCACGTTATCATCACATACTACTCTGGGTGGCTGAATTGTTCTTTTTAACTTGGCTTTCTTTTATGTGCACTATAATATTATGGATCAAATACTTTATACAGGACATACAGTATCATCTGTGTAGTGAGATCTAGACATCCATAACAGGTAAGTATACACTTCCTCTCAAAGAACAGTTTGAAATGCTGTGTATTACTTTCCTATTTTATCTTGCTGACTTACAAATGATTTCTTCTCTAGAGCTGTTTGAACTAACCTGTCCTTTAATTTTTTTAAACATGTGGAGTAAAGGGGGACTTTAAGCACAGTGGCTTTCACATATTGATGCCTGCATTCAAGTCTTGGCTTATATATCATATGAAAAAAATGTTCTTCTGCAATTACCATTTCTTCACATCACAAATGACCACACACGTTTTTGGAATGAGTTGACTATGCAGTGATAGGTACAGGAGTAGGAAAACACTACAATATCGTAAATACCTTTGAATAGCAACCACTCTGCTATTTATACCCTTTTATAGTCTTAGGCCTGATTCAGCAAAGCACGTGCTTCACATGCTTAGCAAAGAGAGAGGCGGGGTTTATATGTATAAGATTTAATATTGTTTTGGAAACATGCTCTTACCAAATTTGCCAGTAAAAGTTGTATCTTTAGAATTCTTCACATTGAAACCAAACTGGTAATCTCTATAGAGTATTGTAGTCAGAATTTAAAACACACAGCCAGTCGCTTCACCCTTCCAAAAATACACAAAATAAGCAAACGGTGATAAGTTGTCAAACAGGTTATAAGAGATTGCATAACAAAGGGCCAGAGTGTGTCACTCTTAGGGCTGGTCTACACTACTGCGGTAAATCAATCTAACTTACACAACTTCAGTTACGTGTAACTGAAGTCGACGTAGTTAGATCCACTTACCGCGGTGGATACACTGCGCTGTGTCGACGGGAGAGCATCTCCCATCAACTTCCCTTATGCTTCTTGGAGAGGTGGAGTATACAAATTGATGGGAGAGTGCTATCCCATCGATTTAGTGTGTCTTAACCAGACCTGCTAAAGCAACACTCGTTGCATCGATTTCAGCAGTGCCGATCTACTGGTAAGTGTAGACATGCCCTTACACTACTTCAAAAAAGTATTCCCCACTAAAGTATAGTAAGTACCATGTGAATTAGGGTGGCAGAATCTGCCCCACAATGTTTTACTGTATGCACCTGATCCAAAGGCCTTTGCAATCAACAGAAAGTCTTTCATTGACTTAATTGTAGTTTAGATCATGCACATATATCCAGGTTATATTAAATATTCCAACACCCAGATCTTTTAACTAATCTTTGGAAGGGAGGTTTTTACTGGTTCCTGGTTTGATCCTAACAAGTAACCAGGCATTCTGTAGGATACAAAGTACAGGAAAGTATTTATGAGCGTGCCTAGTGTAAACAGTGACCAAGGTTCCACAATAATGTCCAGAAAATGTCTGGAGATATATTTGGTTAATTATATTAGTGGTGTCACCTGTCAGACTAATAATTCTGAAGTCCACTTTCTTTAGGTTAAATCTGAGTGCTCTTTGGCTCAAATTTTAATAATGCTTTTTATTTATAGAGGTATGTGACAGATACACACTCCAGAGCAGAACAAATAATCTTTGAGCAATATTGAACCTGAAAAGGTCTAAGTTTCAGATACACAAAGTAGCCACCACCATATGGCAGTGGCTACTTTCAGTACAGTTTAGTTCTCTCCACCTTTTTTCCCCACTCACTCCTTCCATGCTTGACACTTGTCTGAAACCAGAAAGGCTCTTGTTGTGGCACCATCTCTCAACTTGGACGTTTCAGCCCACAAACTGTATGTGTTGAAAATAAACGTCAGCAGGAGGTCTTGGGTGCTCAAGAAATGCAAGATCAGGCGTTATGTTCTACAGTCTGTTCCCTAATGAGACCTTTATTTGCTGAGTCAACTCAGACCATAATCGAAAACAACTTTTCAAAATCTGCACGTTTTTTTTTCTTCAAAGCACCACATGTTGCAAGAAAACAATTTCTCATTTATTTGACTTGCGAAGGTTTCTCCATATATATTTTAATGAGGCTATTAGCCAGGATTTGTGTTGCTTTTTACTTTTATTTAATGTGCCTTTGTGTGTTGCATTTGTTTATTGTATCTGGTATTTGATCATGTGTTTTTAAATATTTGCCCTCTTGTCCAATTTCTTGAGAGGGGGTTGGAGATGATCAGTGTTTTTTCCTTTGTGAACAATGAAGGTCAAAGAAAAGAAGATAGGGTCAAATTCATAGATTCTAGGACTGGAAGGGACCTCGAGAGTTCAGTCTTGGTGTAAGTGGGTGCATCTCCACAGCTAGGCTCAGTCAGTGGACCAATACTTGCTAACACCTCGACTCAATCTGACCCTATATCTCTTGTCTAAGGGGAACTTCTCTGTTGTCTGAGCATTTGACTGCTATGGATATTGGAGACTTGCTAGCCTGTAAAATATTTCAATATACAAGAGTATAATTCTCTGTATGGACTCAATAGTCATCATAGGATGTAATTTTGGTAGCTACAAATAATAAAAGTATTGAGAGAAGGTCTAGCAGAATTTTTTAATTAAGTGGATTCACCTTCTAAACTTTCAGCTTATTTTTTGCGCTTGTCCAATGTTCAGCATCTTTGCTCAGCCGTAAAGAAACCTAGTTATTGTTATGTGTGTCTCCTAGCTAAATCAGTGCAGTTTTGTATAGGCTGTAGAAATAGTGTCAGGCCCAAGTCCTCCCAGCCCCTTTGCCATGGTGGGAGGTCCGTAATGTCGTGGATGCACTGTGGCAGTGTGCTGCAGTGGGGGTTGGGAAGTGATTCTGCAGCCCTTTGGGTGCTAGAGGAGCATGGAAGGCAGTGGATTTTGGACAACAGCAGCAGTGGTGTAGCCAAGGTGTTTGAAATGTGTAGGTCCACTGCCCACTATTATTTTGGGTAGGTGGATCTACCCAGGTCAAGGAGGCCTGGATGATGCTACAATAAGATGCAATAATATCTATAGAACAAATGAATCAGTTCTCCCTTGCACACACATTTTGGTCCTCTGTGCAAATACCTGTTAGCTAGTTTTGTGTGGGGATCAGAATTTTACCCAAAGAACTTTATTATTGTTTTAAAGATGAAATCTGAATAAACATTTGCAGAGAACTAAACTGCATAATCACTACAAACTAGATTAAAAGTATCCCAGGATCCACAGTTAGACACAGTAACATGAGTTTATAGACAGACATATGGATTCATTTTCACAGCAGGCAAACAAAGCTGAGTATTTGTGGACTTATCTACCATAAAGTGCTTTGAAAATCTCTCCTTGGGGATTAATAATTGTCATTGTTTGGCACCATGTTCTAATCCTAACAAAATGTTAACTGCTAATTATAATATTATGGGCCAAATTCATGCCTGATGTAACTTCATTCAAGTAGTTGATTTTTTGCAAAATTTTGGAGATGGTTGAACTAAATTTCAGCCATTATTGTTATATTTCTGTCTACACATTATGGAAGCACAGAAGTAATCAATTGTGAGTTAATGGTCAGCAAAACTGCTGACTCCCTGAAGACTAAGAAGAAGGTGTAATGGGTCAGGAATGAATATTTCTTCAGTCTTTATATACACTTCTCAAAGTTGTAAATGAATCATGCTTAAAAGCCATCCTGATAGAAGTCCTCAGGTGGATAATATTTTCTTGCCATCTGGCTAAGCTAATGATGATGACATGCCATGGAATTTCCTATTTCATCTTCCCTCTTATATCCTCCCAAATTAATGGTCAATAACATCTTTTCTGCGCAGTTAGAGACATCTGTACTGGGTTTAAAGTAACTGTGCTTCTGTTGCTTGTTTTTCTTCAAGCTTGATGCATATGCAAGGTTGGCTTGCTAAATATATCTTAGCACCAAATATCCTATTTTCTGTTAATTGCAGTTCCACTTAATGAATATATTTCTCTTTTCATCAGCAGCATAAGAAATGTTTGCTGGAACGTTGGCTGGATTTTTGTCTTTTGAACAGCTTTGCCCATGTAATGTCTGTTGTGGAATTAAATCCCAAGAGCTCAGGAAATTTGATTCTCATGGTAATGTTAATTTGCCCACTATACACCTAGTGAATGTAATTCATCACTGTTATACTCCAGTTTTCCAAAGGTGTAACTCCATTGAAAGTAGTCATCTTGTATTAGTTTAGTAAGAGATTACTATTTTGTGGTAAAAGTGGTCTGCTTTTTGTAATCTTGCCAACTAGTGTCATAAAGAAAAAGTTCAACATGTTAATTCTAAATGGAAAATTTCTTGGATGGATGCCTACTATGTTGCTAGGTCTGCACAGCTGAGATTACTACCACCAGACAAACTCAATATGTTTCCAAAATCTTTTTTTTAAAACTGCTGGTAGCAAAGCCTATCACATGGTAGTTCACAGACAACTAGGATCTGCTCCAAGCATGATTAATAGTGTAATATGGATGACTGTCTACAGGACACAGGGACAAACACTGTGATAGAACATTGTGCTCTGCCATAAACTAGAGAAAGAGTCACTGAGAATGTAGCTTCCGGTTATATTAAATATTAGTTCAAATACCAACATGGAAAGTAGGGTTTTCCCCCCCTGAGCTGATACACTTCAAAAAGCTGTTAATAAAGAGTCAGGTTCAGCTTGCAGGCCTGGAAGCCAAAAGAACAGGGAATACTGTTTATTTGTAAACAGCCATTTCTTTTGAATTAATATTTGCTTCAGTACTACAGAAAAATTCACTTTTATTCTGTAGGCAACCCAATTGAAGAATAATTCTAATTTCATATTCAGCTTGTGAAATAATCATGAGGACACAGTCCTTTGGTTACCCAAAACTTTAACTTAAGGTAAACTCTTTGATTGCTGTGAATGTTAAAAGTTATATATTATGAATGAAATTCACCTGCGCCTGCACTAAGCTAGAATAGGCTTCAGAGTAGCAGCCGTGTTAGTCTGTATCCGCAAAAAGAACGGGAGTACTTGTGGCACCTTAGAGACTAACAAATTTATTTGAGCATAAGCTTTCGTGGGCTACA